>NC_080782.1:131991847-132293054 GCF_028018385.1 Neofelis nebulosa
CTCTTATGCTTTGGCTCCCTCCCACTCTAAAGTTTTTTTTTTTCCTTCCCCTCCCCCATGAGTTTCTGTTAAGTTTCTCAGGATCCACTTAAGAGTGAAACCATATGGTATCTGTCTTTCCCTGTATGGCTTATTTCACTTAGCATCACACTCTCCAGTTCCATCCACGTTGCTACAAAGGGCCATATTTCATTCTTTCTCACTGCCACGTCGTACTCCATTGTGTATATAAACCACAATTTCTTTATCCATTCATCAGTTGATGGACATTTAGGCTCTTTCCATAATTTGGCTATTGTTGAGAGTGCTGCTATAAACATTGGGGTACAGGTGCCCCTAGGCATCAGTACTCCTGTATCCCTTGGGTAAATTCCTAGCAGTGCTATTGCTGGGTCATAGGGTAGGTCTATTTTTAATTTTTTGAGGAGACTCCACACTGTTTTCCAGAGTGGCTGCACCAGTTTGCATTCCCACCAACAGTGCAAGAGGGTTCCCGTTTCTCCACATCCTCTCCAGCATCTATAGTCTCCGGATTTGTTCATTTTGGCCACTCTGACTGGCGTGAGGTGATATCTGAGTGTGGTTTTGATTTGTATTTCTCTGATGAGGAGCGACGTTGAGCATCTTTTCATGTGCCTGTTGGCCATCCGGATGTCTTCTTTACAGAAGTGTCTATTCATGTTTTCTGCCCATTTCTTCACTGGGTTTTTTGTTTTTTGGGTGTGGAGTTTGGTGAGCTCTTTATAGATTTTGGATACTAGCCCTTTGTCCGATATGTCATTTGCAAATATCTTTTCCCATTCCGTTGGTTGCCTTTTAGTTTTGTTGGTTGTTTCTTTTGCTGTGCAGAAGCTTTTTATCTTCATAAGGTCCCAGTAGTTCATTTTTGCTTTTAATTCCCTTGCCTTTGGGGATGTGTCAAGTAAGAGATTGCTACAGCTGAGGTCAGAGAGGTCTTTTCCTGCTTTCTCCTCTAGGGTTTTGATGGTTTCCTGTCTCACATTCAGGTCCTTTATCCATTTTGAGTTTATTTTTGTGAATGGTGTGAGAAAGTGGTCTAGTTTCAACCTTCTGCATGTTGCTGTCCAGTTCTCCCAGCACCATTTGTTAAAGAGACTGTCTTTCTTCCATTGGATGTTCTTTCGTGCTTTGTCAAAGATTAGTTGGCCATATGTTTGTGGGTCTAGTTCTGGGGTTTCTATTCTATTCCATTGGTCTATGTGCCTGTTTTTGTGCCAATACCATGCTGTCTTGATGATGACAGCTTTGTAGTAGAGGCTAAAGTCTGGGATTGTGATGCCTACTGCTTCGTTCTTCTTCTTCAGAATTACTTTGGCTATTCGGGGCCTTTTGTGGTTCCATATGAATTTTAGGATTGCTTGTTCTAGTTTCGAGAAGAATGCTGGTGCAATTTTGATTGGGATTGCATGGAATGTGTAGATAGCTTTGGGTAGTATTGACATTTTGACAACATTTATTCTTCCAATCCATGAGCACGGAATGTTTTTCCATTTCTTTATATCTTCTTCAATTTCCTTCATAAGCTTTCTATAGTTCTCAGCATACAGATCTTTTACATCTTTGGTTAGATTTATTCCTAGGTATTTTATGCTTCTTGGTGCCATTGTGAATGGGATCAGTTTCTTTGTCTTTCTGTTGCTTCATTAGTATATAAGAATGCGACTGATTTCTGTACATTGATTTTGTATCCTTCAACTTGGCTGAATTCATGTATCAGTTCTAGCAGACTTCTGGTGGAGTCTATCGGATTTTCCATGTATAATATCATGTCATCTGCAAAAAGTGAAAGCTTGACTTCATCTTTGCCAGTTTGACGTTTGATTTCCTTTTGTTGTCTGACTGCTGATACTAGAACTTCCAATACTATGTTAAGCAACAGCGGTGAGAGTGGGCATCCCTGTCGTATTCCTGATCTCAGGGAAAAAGCTCTCAGTTTTTCCCCATTGAGGATGCTGTTAGCTGTGGGCTTTTCATAAAAGGCTTTTATGATCTTTAAGTATGTTCCTTCTATCCCGACTTTCTCAAGGGTTTTTATTAAGGTTGCTGAATTTTGTCAAATGCCTTGTCTGCATCGATTGACAGGATCATATGGTTCTTATCTTTTCTTATATTAATGTGATGTATCAAGTTGATTGATTTGCGAATGTTGAACCAGCCCTGTATCCCAGGAATGAATCCCACTTGATCATGGTGAATAATTCTTTTTATATGCTGTTGAATTCGATTTGCTAGTATCTTATTGAAAATTTTTGCGTCCATATTCATCAGGGATATTGGCCTGTAGTTCTCTTTTTTTACTGGGTCTCTGTCTGGTTTAGGAATCAAAGTAATACTGGCTTCATAGAATGACTCTGGAGGTTTTCCTTCCCTTTCTGTTTTTTGGAATAGCTTGATAAGGATAGGTATTATTTCTGCTTTGAATGTCTGGTAGAACTCCCCTGGGAAGCCATCTGGTCCTGGATTCTTATTTTTTGGGAGATTTTTGATAACCGATTCAATTTCTTTGCTGGTTATGGATCTGTTCAAGCTGTCTACTTCCTCCTGATTGAGTTTTGGAAGTGTGTGGGTGTTTAGGAATTTGTCCATTTCTTCCAGGTTGTCCAGTTTGTTGGCATATAATTTTTCATAGTATTCCCTGATAATTGTTTGTATCTCTGAGGGATTGGTTGTAATCATTCCATTTTCATTCATGATTTTATCTATTTGGGTCATCCCCTTTTCTTTTTGAGAAGCCTGGCTAGAGGTTTGTCAATTTTGTTTATTTTTTCAAAAAACCAGCTCTTGGTTTCATTGATCTGCTCTACAGTTTTTTTAGATTCTATATTGTTTATTTCTGCTCTGATCTTTGTTATTTCTCTTCTTCTGCTGGGTTTAGGCTGTCTTTGCTGTTCTGCTTCTATTTCCTTTAGGTGTGCTGTTAGATTTTGTATTGGGGATTTTTCTTGTTTCTTGAGATAGGCCTGGATTGCAATGTATTTTCCTCTCAGGACTGCCTTCGCTGCATCCCAAACCGCTTGGATTGTTGTATTTTCATTTTCATTTGTTTCAGTTTCATTTGTTTCAGTTTCGTTTGTTTCCATATATTAATTTCTTCTCTAATTGCCTGGTTGACCCACTCATTCGTTAGTAGGGTGTTCTTTAACCTCCATGCTTTTGGAGGTTTTCCAGACTTTTTCCTATGGTTGGTTTCAAGCTTCATAGCATTGTGGTCTGAAAGTATGCACGGTACGATGTCAATTGTTGTATACTTATGAAGGGCTGTTTTGTGACCCAGTATGTGATCTTGGGAGAATGTTCCATGTGCACTCAAGAAGAAAGTATATTCTGTTGCTTTGGGATGCAGAGTTCTCAATATATCTGTCAAGTCTATCTGATCCAATATATCATTCAGGGCCCTTGTTTCTTTATTGACCGTGTGTCTAGATGATCTATCCATTTCTGTAAGTGGAGTGTTAAGGTCCCCTGCAATGACCACATTTTTATCAATAAGGTTGCTTATGTTTGTGAGTAATTGTTTTATATATTTGGGGGCTCCAGTATTCGGCACATAGACATTTATAATTGTTAGCTCTTCCTGATGGATAGACCCTGTAATTATTATATAATGCCCTTCTTCATCTCTTGTTACAGCCTTTAAAGTCTAGTTTGTCTGATATAAGTATGGCTACTCCAGCTTTCTTCTGACTTCCAGTAGCATGATAAATAGTTCTCCGTCCCCTCACTCTCAATCTGAAGGTGTCCTCAGGTCTAAAATGAGTCTCTTGTAGACAGCAAATAGATGGGTCTTGTTTTTTTATCCATTCTGATACCCTATGTCTTTTGGTTGACGTATTTAGTCCATTTACATTCAGTGTTATTATAGAAAGATATGGGTTTAGAATCATTGTGAGGTCTGTATGTTTTATGCTTGTAGCGATGTCTCTGGTACTTTGTCTCACAGGATCCCCCTTAGGATCTCTTGTAGGGCTGGTTTAGTGGTGACAAATTCCTTCAGTTTTTGTTTGTTTGGGAAGATCTTTACCTCTCCTCCTATTCTGAATGACAAGGACTTGCTGGATAAAGGATTCTCGGCTGCATATTTTTTTCTGTTCATCACATTGAAGATCTCCTGCCATTCCTTTCTGGCCTGCCAAGTTTCAGAAGAGAGATCAGTCACGAGTCTTATAGGTCTCCCTTTATACGTTAGGGCACGTTTATCCCTCGCTGCTCTCAGAATTTTCTCTTTATCCTTGTATTTTGCCAGTTTCACTATGATATGTCGTGCAGAAGATCGATTCAAGTTACATTTGAAGGGAGTTCTCTGTGCCTCTTGGATTTCAATGCCTTTTTCATTCCCCAGATCAGGGAAGTTCTCAGCTATGATTTCTTCAAGTACACCTTCAGCACCTTTCCCTCTCTTCCTCCTCTGGAATACCAATCATGCATAGATTATTTCTCTTTAGTGCATCACTTAGTTCTCTAATTTTCCCCTCATACTCCTGGATTATTTTATGTCTCTGTTTCTCAGCTTCCTCTTTTTCCATAATTTTATCTTCTAGTTCACCTATTCTCTCTTCTGCCTCTTCAATCCGAGCCATGGTCGTTTCCATTTTACTTTGCAGCTCATTTATAGCATTTTTTAGCTCCTCCTGTCTATTCCTTAGTCCCTTGATCTCTGTAGCAATAGATTCTCTGCTGTCCTCTATATTGTTTTCAAGCCCAGCGATTAATTTTATGACTATTATTCTAAATTCACTTTGTTATATTGTTTAAATCCTTTTTGATCAGTTCGTTAGCTGTTGTTATTTCCTGGAGATTCTTTTGAGGGGAATTCTTCTGTTTGGTCATTTTGGATAGTCCCTGGAGTGGTGCGGAACTGCGGGGCACTTCCCCTGTGCTGTCTTGAATAACTCGAGTTGGTGGGCGGGGCCACAGTCAGACTTGTGTGTACCTTGTCTTCCCCTCTCCTAGGGGCGGGATTCACTGTGGGGTGGCATGGCCTGTCTGGGCTACTTGCACACTGCCAGGCTTGTGGTGCTGGGGATCTGGCGTATTAGCTGGGGTGGATAGGCAAGGTGCACAGGGGCGGGAGGGGCAGGCTCAGCTCGCTACTCCTTAAGTAATCTGCTTTGGGAGGGGCCCTGTGGCACCAGGAGGGAGTCAGACCTGCTGGAGGGATGGATCCGCAGAAGCACAGCGTTGGGTGTTTGCACGGTGCAAGCAAGTTCCCTGGCTGGAACTGGTTCCCTTTGTGATTTTGGCTGGGGGATGGGCGAGGGAGATGGCGCTGGGGAGCGCCTTTGTTCTCCGCCAAATTGAGCTCTGTCATCCCAGGGCTCAACAACTCTCCCTCCCGTTGTCCCACAGCCTTCCTGCTCTCCAAGCAGAGCTGTTAACTTATAACCTTCCAGATGTTAAGTCCCGCTTGCTGTCCGAACACACTCCATCTGGCCCCTGCCAGTTTGGCCAGCCAGACTTTGGGGCTCTGCTTGGCGGGTGGGCCGCCCCTCTGCCCCAGCTCCCTTCCGCCAGTCCGTGTAGCGTGCACCGCCTCTCCGCCCTTCCTACCCTCTTCCGTGGGCCTCTCGTCTGCGCTTGGCTCCGGAGAATCCGTTCTGCTAGGCAGTTTTCTGGGTTATTTAGGCAGGTGTAGGTGGAATCTAAGCGATCAGCAGGACACGGTGGGCCCAGCGTCCTCCTACGCCACCATCTTCTCCCAATTATATGTCTGTAGATTATTTTTAAAAATTTTTTAATGTTCATTTATTTTTGAGAGACAGAGTATGAGTAGGGGAGGGGCAGAAAGAGAGAGCAAGACACAGAATCTGAAGCAGGCTCCAGGCTCGGAGCTGTCAGCACAGAGCCCAACATGAGGCTCGAACTCACAGACCATGAAATCATGACCTGAACCGAAGTTGGATGCCCAACAGACTGAGCCACCACAGCACCCCTGGATAATTTTCACTGACATGTTTTTGAGGGAAAGCAGCAAGGTACAAAATAATATACATGGAATGGTTTCATTTACATGAATTTCAAAAATTAGTTAAACTAAACTATTTTGTTTAGAGATACACACATTGGTAAAAGGAAAGCAAGGAAATTACTGTAATAAATGTCAGGAGAGTAGTTACCTCTAAAGTTGAGGGCAGGGATTGAGAATAAGCCCATGCATAAAAAGCTCCTGGCATGCTGGCAATATTCTACCTCCTGATCTGGCTGTTATACTTGGTTTATAATTATTCATTAAAGAATACATGTAAGTTCTATGCAATTCTCTATATATTTTTAAGTAACAATTTAAATGAAATGTAACTAAAAGAAGCAAATCCTAACAGTGTCCACTTGATCATAGTAGAATGATAAAGATCAGGAATGGAAATGCAAAACATGGAATCAAGCAAAAATGAACATCCTTGCTACAGACTTTGAAGGACGTGGTGAACACACTGGGGTTGGGGCAGGGGATGAAGTCTCTGGTTCTATCAAATGCCAAAGAAGTTTTTGCCAAAAATGCAAACATTATTAATCAACAACCAAGCAAAAGCACAAATTATCAATAAAGCTTATTCACAGCTACACCAGCACTAAATCTGTCCCAATCTGAGTAAAATGGTTCTTTAATACTGACCTGTGGTACAAAATCCTTTTGAAAAACTACCTACTTATCACAGCCCTACTTTTCTGTGGCTAATCAGGTTTCTGTAACTACTAAAATAAATGGGGTAATTTTTTTCGTATATTTGAAATGACTAATTATATGTTAGTCTTCCTGCAGCTTCATATAAATGTAATCACACAGTATATGCTCTTTAAAAAAAAAATACCTGACTTCTTTCATTTAGCATTTTTTATGAGATTTACTTATGTTGCTTTTTTGTTTTAATTTTTATATTTATTTTAATGTTTGTTTATTCTTTAATGATTTTTACATTTTTATTAATTTTTTCATTTTTTAAATTTTATTATTATTTTTTAAATTTACATCCAAATTAGCACATACTGCAACGATTTCAGGAGTAGATTCCTTAGTGCCCCTTACCCACTTAGCCCATCCCCCCTCCCACACTCCCTCCAGCAACACTTTGTTTGTTCTCCATATTTATCAGTCTCTTCTGTTTTGTTCCCCTCTGCGTTTTTATATTTTGTTTCCCTTCCCTTATGTTCATCTATTTTGTCTCTTAAAGTCCTCACATAAGTGAAGTCATATGATATTTGTCTTTCTCTGACTGAATAATTTCACGTAGCATAATACCCTCCAGTTCCATCCACATAGTTGCAAATGCCAAGATTTCATTCTTTTTGATTGCTGAGTAATATTCCATTGTATATATACACCACATCTTTATCCATTCATCCATCGATGGACATTTGGACTCTTTCCATACTTTGGCTATTGTTGGTAGTGCTGCTATAAACTTTGGGGTACATGTGTCCCTTCAAAACAGCATACCTGTATCCCTTGGATAAATACCTAGTAGTGCAACTGCTGGGTCGTAGGGTAGTTCTATTTTTAGTTTTTTGAGGAATCTTCATACTGTTTTCCAGAGTGACTGCACCAGCTTGCATCCCGACCTCTACTTTTTTCTAAATAGATTTAACTGTACAGATACAGTACAATTTGTTTATTCATCCGTTGATGGCTACTACTGCTTTTCCAGCTTTTTGGTTATTAAACATAAGGCTATTACAAACTTGTTTGTACAAGTGTTTGTATAGACAGACGTTTTTATCCCTCCAGAGGAAACAGGAATGGAATTGCTGGATCTTACTCGAAGTTTAATTTTAACTTGGTAAGAAACTACTGACCAATTTTCCAAATCCATTATACCATCTGCACCTGTGCCAGCAAGAATGCGAGGCCCTGCTATTCCACAATCTTGCAACTGTTTGTATTGACAGTCTTCAGTGTTGGTCATTCTAGTGGGTATGAAGTAGTATCTTACTGTGGTTTTATTTTGCACTTTCCTGATAACTAATGGTAGTCTTTTCATAAGCTTGTTGGCCATTCATATGTCTTCTTTGGCCATATTTGTTCAGATCTTTTGCTCATTTTTAAATTTAGTTGTCTTATTCTGTTGTGTTCTTTATATATTCTAGATCAACTCAACTGTCCAAAATATATACTGTGAATATTTCTTCCTGGACTTTTTTTTTTTTAGTGACATCTTTTAAGTATGTTTTTTAATTTCATGAAGTCTGACTTAACAATTTTATAACTTATGTTTTTGGACTAAGTTCTTTGCATTTCCATACACATTTAGAATCAGTTTGTCAATTTTTACAAAAAGTGTCCTATATTCTGAGATTAAATTTTTCTAACAATTACAAAACAGAAAATCACATCTTAATAATATTGTGTGTTCTGATCGATTAACATGGCATATCCAATTGAATTAACTGACTTTGTAGTTTTGAATGTAGAGACTTTACATGTTTTGTTTTTGTTTTTTTTTGCATCAGTTTGCTCCTCAACATTGTTTATACTTTTCATATGAAAGCTTTAAAATCTAATGTAGTCAAATGTCAATTTTCATCCTGGATTAGGGGGTTTATTTTACTTGAAAAGTCATTCCCTATCCCATTATAAACCATTATTCTATTATAAACCTATCATCCCATATAGCACTGGTTAGGTTTACTTTTATAAACTGACTTGGACATTAATCATTTACATTTTATAAGTTTCATAAGGTAACATTTTCATAATATACTCAGGCTTTATTTTCCTCACATCTTCCTTTTACTCTCTGAATTAAAACCAAGTATTTGACACCAAACATGAACATATCATTGTGTTTAGGGATGTAGTAGAGATTTTTCTGGCTCAAGCGTGCAAGGGTTTACAATACAAACACAGAAGAAAGTAATATTCATGGACACCACTCTCTCATGTTCTACTCCCCACATTTCTTCTCCTCCTTGTATGAGAATGACTGCTATGTTTACCTTTTCCTCCCTTTAATAATTTTCCTCCTTTTCTTTTCTTGCTACTTTTCTTCTTTCCATTTTTTGGTTTCTCTCCCTCCCTTTTTCTTTCTCCCATTTCCATTTTATTATTCCCTCCCCTTAAACATTTCTTTAGCTGCCTCGATTAGAAGTAACAATTATGTGACACATAGCCTCTCAATGTATTAGTTGATGGATTGAAACCTCTCTTATCACTCTGAACTTTTCATCTAAGTCCAGGCAGACATTTATATACACCTGCATATGAACATCTCATTTAGTCTCCTACTTACCTGAAACACAGTATGAAAAACTGAATTCACTGCCCTTTCCCTCATACTTGTTTTTATGTTACGTTTCTTGGTGGGTGGTACCATCACCTACTGTTTACCAGGACACACACTGGAGTTCTATTCTACTACCAGAAGTTCTTGGAATAAATCCACACTTGTACAATGCTTTCTTACATTTTAACAAATCTCTGTCACTCAAATAATACAAGCACATAGATTTTTAAAAGTCAAGTAATGGGGCACCTGGGTGGCTCCGTCGGTTAAGCATCTGAATCTTGATTTCAGCTGAGGTCATAATCTTATGGTTTGTGAGTTTGAGCCCTGCATCAGGCTCTGCGCTGATGGTACAGACAGATACTGCTTGGTATTCTCTCTCTCACATACACACATGCAGATACTATTCCGACCTCTATTGTTGCTGATGAGAAGTTCATGGTTAATCTCACTTTTGGTCCTTTGAATGTAAATGTGTTTTTTCCCTATGGATGCTTTAAAGATTGTCTTTCCATTTGGCTTCCACATGTGCTCTTTCTCTCAAAATAATTAAACTTAAAAAATAAAATAAAAATAAAATAAAGTAATAAAAAGCTATTAAAAATCAGAAATCTCTAAAAAATAAAAACACGAAAAAACAAAAAAACCTCTTCATCTCCTGGTGGTAGTAATTTTTAATTTACCAACATGTTTTGTCTAGTATTTTTAATCATAAATATGTTTATTGCTACCTGTTGAGTTGCTGATTTTTTGATAACTTAAACTGACTTTCTCTTAAAACAGATGAGAATAGGTCTTTTCTTTCCACACTATCTCCCATCTTCAAACTCCATATCACTGTCATCATCACCACTAGATAATTACAATTTTTGGTTGAATCAATATTCAATGTTTCTGTTCTTATAAGTGCTACTGCAAAAACAAGTAACATTAAAATCAGCTATCCCTTCTTCAATCATCTTTTGTTTTCCCTGAGGTTAATAAGTGCTCATCTTTTTTATTTGCTTAGCTTTTCCATGCGCATGTATCAGAACTGTAAAATATTTTAATTAGATCTGTAATTTCCAAAAATGTAACCATATGCACAGATGTACAAATTCAAATTTTTTTGGTTTCTTCACAAAACCTAGCTTCTTGCTTCATTTCTGACTAGCTGCTCTCTAGGCACGTTCCCTCAGTTCCTTTCCTGTTTCTAGTAATTATGTATTACTTTTTCTTCATTTTCCTCAGCTTATTTATAAAATCACATACTCCATCACCTTTTTGTATGTGAAAATAGTTGATTTACTCACACCTTCCACAGTCCAGTAGCTTCTGAAGGAAGGGGATATAGGAAGGAAAATGTTTTAAATCCTTGCATTTAACATTTGACTGAGCATTTGGTTGAGTACAGGATTTTAGAGGCACTGTTTCACTCTTCTATTTCCAGAGTTGCTAAGAGGTCTGGTGACATTCTAATTTTCTTTACATTCTAGGTGAAAAGTTTTCAGTTTTCTCAAAGGTTTAAAGATTTTCTCTTTACTCAAAATTCTCAAATTTCAAACACATAACTTGGTTTCGTCCTTTTTCACCCAATGTGCTGAGGACTGAATGAGCTCTTTCAAAAACAATAGTATCCTTCAGTTCAGAAAATGTTAAGTATTCACGCCATCGGGCTGCTGTGTGAAGTAAACAAAATACTTATACTTGGCACATGTAAGTACAGAATGATGATGATGATCAATAGTTATCAACATTTATCCATTTCTTTGATAGCCACTCTATCTTGTTTCTCAATCCTTCCTTTAAAGTTGAATTTCGATCTTCATAAAGTACAGACTTTAGAGGTTTTTTTAATAATACATGCTCTTAATGATTATCTGCAAGTGGTAAGCTTCCAGTTGTTTCTCTAAAATTGTGGGAGAGGTGGCGTTTAAAATTTTTAATTTTAAAACAATTTACTTATAGAAGAGTTATCAAAACAGAAATCTCCCATCTATCCTTCATTCAGATACATTGATAACACAGTTTCTATATTATGCCCTTAATCTTGAATGACAGTTTACCAGCTAAGTATAAAATTCTTGGTTGACAGTGCTTGTTCACAGTTAATCTGACTTTTGGTCCTTTGAATGTAAATGTGTTTTTTCCCTATGGATGCTTTGAAGATTGTCTTTCTGTTTGGCTCCAGTTTCATAGAATCTCTAGTTTCAGGTTCATTTCTAATTATTTAAGATTCTTCCACCTGTTTCTCAACTGCTATTTAATTTTCACTATTAATATTTTCCCCCAACTTTGACTTTTAATTCAATCATCAAAATTTTTATTTCAACAAATCCTACATGGTTGTTTTGCAAATTCACTTATTTCAGTGTCTTAGTTGTTTATTTAGACACTTTAGACTGGATTTCTATTGTTTTTCTGATCTGCTAAATCAGTTCCTAGTCTTCTAATTAGCCTTCTTATGTTGTCTGCTAACTCTTCCTCATGTTGGACTACTTCCTTGTAATTATATTATGAGTTTATCATCACTGGGAGGTTGTTTTTCTGGTCAAAGTCCCATGCTCCTTGGCTGAGGAAGAATCCCTACACAGCAGCTGCATTTGCTAACACTTAGATATCCACAAGGCCAAGTTCACAAAATCAAGTATAAACTTTAGTTCCTTCACTTGGAATTCTCATACCACATGGCTACTATGCATTCATATGGAGGTACAAGCTTGGAAAGACAGTATGGTGTAGAGGTTTAGAACTTAAGGCTCTGAAACTAGACAGCCTAAGTTCCAATCCTGAATTCCTCTACCTACTAGCCGTATGATCTTGGACTTGTGTGTGTGTCTCAGTTTCTTCTTCTATAAAATGGAGTTTATAATTTTATCTACCTCAAAGATTTATGTGAGGGTTAGATGAGTAAAGTTGCTAAGCACAGAGGGTGGCAAACAAGTTTAAATAAATAACCAACCAACCAAACGGTACTGTTTTTACTGTGTTACCATTATCGTCATCATTATTACATCATTTTTTTTCTCTTCACCCAGAGAACTGAGCAGAGATAAGCTTCCTTGATGCTTACCTAGGCAGGTGGACAAACTTTTCTAGTCAGTCTCCCTTCTTAGATGGGAGTAGCACACATAAAAAAACACATGGGTCAAAAATAAAAACAAAAACAAAAAAAATGAGTCTATTTATTATCATTTATATTTAACAGAGAGAATAAAGTAGGAGCAGTAAAGAAAAACAAAACTTACCTACGTCAATTAAATTAATCCCTTTGACAGTAATGACATATTTTCCACAAAAGCAAATTTAAATGTATATATAATTTGTATGTCTATGGCATACAGCAAGATTAACAGTATCAAGAATACTCAGCATATACTTTAAGTAATTCTAACTTAATTCATCAGTTACTAATTATTTAAAAATACATTCATATATAAATTGTATTTAGTCAGGTTTGCTCTTCTTGGTATAGAAAACCTTGGTATCAGAGATTTAAACTTTCAGAAGGGAATGCTCACTCAGTACCTAGTTACTGCCTGAACTGTGTGCCAAGTCTGTTTTGCAAAAGAAAGGCTGAGGGGAGGTAATTAAAAGGCCTGAAAAATGAGAAGTATGTGTAATTCATGCTTCTTAGTCAGGCATGGAATCTCCTATCAATCCCCTGAGGATGTGAAAGTCAACTGAACACAAACTGTGGTCATTTATCTGGATGTAGAACTAGGTAAGGCAGAGACCAGTCTTTGATTTTGTGTTCCAGATTCATCCCAGAGAGAAAAGATCACTGTGGTTTTACATTTGATTCCTACTTGCTTTGTGGTAATTGCCTGAGAACTTTTTGTTAACTTGATACTTTCCCTAAATAAATGAGGTATTCTCGTCTGTCAGTGATTCTTTCGCTGGGAGAAACTTTTACAAGATTAATTTGTTTGGATAAGAGAACTCTGTCACACTCCTTAAAGAGTTCTCTTAGCTGTTGTAAATTTCTCCACCCCCAACACTACCATAAAAATTAACATCAGATTGTATTAACAAAGTGCCTAATATCTGATCTGGCACAAAGTAAGAGCTGACTTATGTTATCAGGTTATCAAGTTTCTTCTCAAGTCAAACATCAGGCAGTATCAACAGAAGGTCTAGCACCAGATACAGTTTGTTCTGTAGCTTAAAATGATTCACAGATTTTCTTCTTAGAGACTAATAATACCTACAGAAAAAAATTTTCTAAGAATTACATATGTACATAATATCTTTTAAGTTCCAGATGGAGCTGATGAACACAAACAAAAAAGCTATATACATCACATTTCACTTATGTATTTCTCATCATTAGTAAGTTAAAAACAAATGACGACACATGTGACACAAGTATGCCCACTGCTAAAGACTAACCAGACTACAGGAATTTATTTACAGCTCTCAAACTTATCATAATTTATTCTTTCAACAGTTGCTTAGGTCTCCAAAAAGATGTTGCTAAGGCTAATTAGGTAGGGTAGACAGAAGAAAAGGAAACAAGTGTAGAAAAATACGGCCTATATAAATGGTGTATCAAAAAATATACCATTAGCTTTATTACAAATGAACAACAATCAAGATAAATCATATTTATTACAAGTAAAAATCACTGGAATCCTTATATTGTGTAAGTGAACTATTGCTTCTGGTATTAATATAAAACTTACACAAAAAACTGTTCTCACACCTACCGAACAGATTTTTTATCTACAAATGCACAGAACTATTTCCATAGGTTTTTTAAAAAAAATTCTAGAAAATACCATCCTGAAATTCTGTTCTAATTTTACAGAGGAAATGAAAAGAAAAAATTAAGTCAATGCCACCAACTGGAAATCAAAACATGGTATCTTGTGTTCTTAAGAATACAAAAAAGCAGGGCGCCTGGAAGACTCATTGGTTAAGCTCAGGTTTAGGCTCAGGTCATGATCTTATGGCTTCTTTGTGGAACAGAGCCCCACACTGGGCTCTGCACTGGCAGCATGGAGCCTGCTTAAGATTCTTTCTCTCTCTCTACCCCTCCCCCACTTGTGCGGTCTCTGTCTCTGTGGCTGTCAAAATAAATAAACAAACTTAAAAAAAAAAAAAAAAAAGAGTACAAAGAAGCAATATGCTGCCTGGAGTCAGAATGGGTTTCTATTTTTCCAAAAGAAAAATCTCTAAACTCTTTAGCAAAACCTCTTACAGGCAGATTAAGTTCATTAAAACTTAATGTTCTGCCCTGATAAAATAATACAAAAATTCAAGTTGTCAAAGGGCAAAACTTGCTGTTATCTTTATCTTTTAAAAAGTTTTCTTACAAGGGGCTCTTGGGTGGCTCAGTCAGTTAAGCGTCTGGCTCCTGATTTCGGCTCAGGTCACAATCCCACGGTTTGTGAGATCCAGCCCATGTCGGGCTCTGTCTGACAGGGCAGAGTCTTCTGAGGAGTTTCTTCTTCTGTCTCTGCCCCTCCCTTGCTCGTGCTCTTTCTCCCTCTCTCTCTCAAAATCAATAAAAACGAAAAAATAATTTTTTAAGCTTTCTTATTATATACACGCTAAGTGCATTTATACAATTATTTTTTAAAACACAGTGAAATTACATTCCCTAAAGTTAAAGCATTTTTTGTATTTTAAATGATCCTCAAAATATCTTGAAAAAAATTACTCAAATCTGCTATTCTCCTTCCTTACACATGAACTTTACAAGAATAAGGTATATGTATTTAGTGTATTACTAAAACAGAGAAAAATTAAGTTGGAATTTGTATGAAAGGTTAAAGATATATCTATGTGGGATCCTAGTCAGTGGTTAATATCTATTGCCCTTTTTGGTTGCCTAGAGAAAATAATATAAGGAAAAAATACTTCTCCATCACCTCTTATCTTCTAGCCCTTAAAATGAAATTTAATATATTTCTATGAACACTGTTGAGACTTTACATGTAGACAAAAACCTAAGAAATATTTTAGAACAGATCATCTTACAGTATGATAATCTCAAAGATCACAGTCAAAAAATTCAATTTGGGGACAACACAAAGAAAAGTGAAACACAAAGTATAAAATACCTGTTGTAACTTATTATCAGTGAAGTCTTCCATTGCTTCATTCAACTTTAAGTGCACTCTATCAGTGAGGAAATTAAAAAGTACACTCACATTTGGCATCTTTTAAAAATATCTCTTTACACAAATCATGTAATCAGTAACCCTCTGATAACTCAGAAACCAACTTCAGAAAATGGGATCGAGAGAATGGAGTAGGAAGATCCTGACCTCACATTCACTCAAGGAAACACCAAAATCTACAAATATATACAGAACTACCTTTGACAATAAACTCAAGACTAACAGAATGGATCATACACACTGGGATATTAAAAAAAAAAAAAAAAAGCCACAATGATAGAATAGGAGGAGCAGAGAGGCAGTTTAGTCAAGACCCACACCCCAGTGTTAATGACCCACAAAAAAGGATGAATATCACAAATATAAAAGCCATCTATGAAGAAAGAAGGTCTGAGCCCCACATGGTTCTCCACATCCCAGGGTGCCTATGCTGGAAAGAGACACCTACAGTGTCTGGCTTTGAAAACCAATGGGATTTACATCCAAAAGAGCCAGAGGGGAGTAGGAAACCAAGACTCTGCTCTTAAAAGGCACACTGAACCTCAGTGGCTCAGAGTCCCAGCACAGAAACTACAGTCTGAAAAGTGCCTGGGTTACATGTGAAGGAAATCCACTGACTAATTCTAGGGCATGTAAAAGATGGGTAACAATCGGTTGGTATGTTCTCTGGGGAAGTGCTTATGGGTGCCCGTTTTCTTACCCTCATCTACTTAGCAGGCCTGTAAGCACCATTTCTGACATTCTCCATCTACTATGCTAGCACCACTCACCCTGCTCCAGCATTATCCTGTGTACTTGCCTCACCCAAGCCACTCAAGTAACTTGGAATCCCTCCCAAGCAGCACCCCATTCACTCCCACCATAACTGCCAAGTAGCCTTGGCTGTTCCTGAGACCCTCCTAAACATTCTGCCCTGGGGGAGCAGTCCCATACACTAAAACTTCCAAAACAAACACAACCTTACCTCCTAGCAAGCTGCCCAAAAGACATGCCTCGCCATCAGCAAATCCCAGCTGTCACAGCACGGCCTGATATCTAGCCACACTGTGGGCCGGCCCTTTACCAGTGCACCTACAACAGTCCTGATTGGGCTTCTCAGCCACACAAACGGCACGCCAGCCTTATGCACCATCATGCATGCAGCAGTTGATGGCTAGACCTCAACAGACAGCCAGACGAGGGGAAAGTCCCGTAGACCAACAAATCCACTTCATTGCAATCAATCCATCCACAACAGGAGGGTAAATGCACACCACACAGGGAACATTCCTGGAGCACATGCCTCAGGTGACCAGTGGAATTTGCGCTACAGGGCCCAACAGGCCAGCTTCTGCATAAAGACACTACTTAATGACCAGGAGCTGTAACAGATCTACCTAACTAATAGAAACAAGCAGAGACTAAGGCAAATGAAGAGACAGGGGGAATAGATTTCAAATGAAACACGACAAAACTTCAGAAAATGAACTAAATGAAAGAGAGATAAGCAATCTACCAGATAAAGAGTTCAAAGTAACTACCTAAAAATGCTAATCAAGCTCAGGAAAAGAATGGACAAAGACAGTAAGAACTTAAAAGCAAGGAAAATACTTGGAAAAAAAAGTAAGCGGAAGAATACAACCACTAAAATTTAAAATACACTAGAGGGAATCAGCAAATTAAATGATTCAGAAAAACAGATCAGCAATTTGGAAGACAGTATAGTGGTAACACCAAATCCAAACAGCAAGAAGAGGGGAAAAAAGTGATCTGAAAAACGAAGATCACTAAGAAAGAGACCACTAAGAAAGAGACCACTAAGAAAACATCAAACATACTAATATTTGCATTATAAGGGTCCAAAAAGGAGAAATCAAGGAGAAAGGGATAGAAAATTTATAAACTTATTTGAAGAAAATAGATGAAAACATCCCTAACCTGACAAAGGAAACTGACATCCAAATCCAGGAAGCAGATAGAATCCCAAAGGCACCCACACTACAATCAAAGTCCAAGCAGTTAAAGAATCTTAAAAGCAGCAAGATAAAAACAAACAAAAAAACTAAATACTACAAGGGAACGCTCATAAGGCTATAAACTGATTTTTCAGCAGAAACTTTATGAGCGAGAAGGGAGAGACACAATATTTTCAAAGTGTTGAAGGGAAAAAAACTTAAAATCAAGAATACACTACACAGCAAAGTTATCACTCAGAACTAAAGGAGAGATAAGCAGTTTCCAAGACAAGCAAAAGCTAAAGAAGTTCACTGCTACCAAACTGGCCTTACAAAAAAATCTTAGAGGGACTTCTTTAAGAAAGAAAAGGCCATAACTTCGAGTGAGAAAATTAGAAGAAAATCTCACTGATAATAGTAAACATATACAAGCATACCCCAAAAATATTTTGAGTTCAGCTTCTGACTACCACTATAAAGCAAAGAAAAAACATGTGACGGCTATACAACATGCTACTAAACAACCAATTTCAACAAAGAATCAAAGAAGAAATCAAAAACCACATGGAGACAAGTGAAAATGAACACAATGATCCATAATCTTTGGGGCACAATGAAAACAGCTCTAACAGGGAAATTTATACCAAAACAGGCCCACCCTAAGAAATAAGAAAAATCTCAAACACTCTAACCTTACCCCTAAAGCAACTACAAAAAGAACAAAATTTAAGGTTAGCAGAAGGAAATAATAAAGATTAGAGCAGAAATAAATGAAACTGATATTAAAAAGAATGCACAAAATCCATTATACTGAAAGCTGGTTCTCTGAAAAGACAAAACTAGTAAACCTGTAGCAAGGCTCATCAAGAACAACAGAAAGAGCTCAAATAAATAAAATCAGAAAAAGGAGGGATGCCTGGGTGGCTCAGTCAGTTAAGTGTCTTTTGTTTTTTGTTTTTTTAGTGTTTATTTTTGAGGGAGAGTCAGAGCACAAGCAACGGAGGGGCAGAGAGAGAGGAAGACATAGAATCTAAAGCAGGGTCCAGGCTCCAACCTGTCAGCATAGACCCTGACATGAGGCTCAAACTCACGAGTCCTGAGATCATGACCTGAGCCAAAGTCGAATGCTTAACTGAGACATCCAGGCACCCCATGCTCTGACTCTTGATTTCAGCTCAGGTTGTGAACTCAAAATAAGTTAAGTAAAATAAACAAATAAACTTTAGAAAAATAAACAACTCTTAAAAAAAAAAAAAAAAAAGGAAATCAACCCCATTTATAATCACATCAAAAAGAACACCTAGGAATAAATTTAAACAAGGAAGTAAAAAAGACCTGTACTCTGAAAACTGTAAGACAATGACAAAAGAAACTGAAGACATAAATAAATCGAAAGATATCCTGTGCTCATGGATAGCATATATTAATATTAAAAGGTCTGTAATACCCAAAGAAACATATACATTAAATGCAATTCATATCAAAATACCAATGGCATTTTTCATTTAACTAGAATAAAGAATCCTAAATTTTATATGAAACTACAAAAGACCCCAAATAGCCAAAGTGATCTGGACAAAGAAGAACAAAGCTGGATGTATCATGATCCCTGGTTTCAAATTACACTACAAAGCTACGGTAATCAAAACTGTATGGTGCTAACACAAAAAGACAGAGATGGATCCATACCAATACAGTCAATCTTCAACAAGGGAGGCAAGAACATACAATGGGAAAAACAAGTCTCCTGAATAAATGGTGTTGAGGAAATGGAAAATTACAAAGAAAAAAAAAAAAAGAATGAAAGGGGACCAGTTCTTTTTTTAAACATTTTAATGTTTATTTTTGAGAGTGGAGGGGAGGGAGAGGGAGAAGAAGGGAGAGGAACAAAGAGAGGGAGAGGGGCAGAGAGAAAGGCAGACAGAATCCGAAGCAGGCTCTAGGCTCTGAGCAGTCAGCACAAAGCCCTATGTGGGGCTTGAACCCACAAACCATGAGATCATGACATGAGCCGAAGTCGGACACTTAACTGAGCCACCCAGATGCCCCTTAAATATTTTTAAATGTTTTTATTAAATATATAAAATATATATATATAAATAATATATATATATTTTATTAAATATATAAATATAAATTCAGGGCTCAAACTCACAACCCTGATATTGAGAGCCACATGCTCCAGTGACTGAGCCAGCCAGGCACTCCAAAACTCGCTTTTCTTTCTTCCTCTTTTTTTTTTTTTTTTTTTTTTTTTTAAGTAAGCTATAAGCTCAGCGTAGGGCCTGAACTCACAACCCTGGTATCAGAGTCACATGCTCTACCAAATAAACCACCCTGAAAGTGGACCACTTTCCTTTGCCATATACAAAAACAATCTCAAAATGGATTAAAGACTTAAAAAGTAAGACTGGAAACCACAAAACTCCTTAGAAGAAAACACCGGGAGTAAACTTTTGGATATCAGTTTGAACATTTTTCTGGATGTGTCTCACCAAGCAAGGGTAGCTAAAGCAAAAATAAACAGGACTACCTCAAACTTTAAACTAGAGGATCTGAATACATAGTTCTCCAAAGAAAACAGATGGCCAACAGACATATGTATCACTAACCATCAGGGAAATGCAAATCAGAATCACAATGAGATCTTACCTCACACCTGTCAGAATGGCTAGTATCAAAAAGACAAGAAATAACAAGTGTTAGCAAAGATGCAGAAAAAAAGGAACCCTCATGTGCTACTGGTGGGAATACAAAATGGTGCAGCCACTATGAAAAACAGATTGGTGATTCCTCAAAAAATTGGCAATAGGACTATGACACAATTCAGCAATTCTACTTCAGAGTAGTTTTAACAAGGAAAGGAAAATACTAATTTGGAGCAATATACAAACCCCTGCAGCATTATTACAATATCCAAGACACGGAAACAATCTAAATGTCCATCAAAATATGAATGGGTAAAGACAATGTAGTGTACACACACACACACACACACACACACACACTAGAATAAACCATAAAAAAGCATGACATCTTTCCTTTGCTACAACAAGAATGGACACAGAATTATGCTTAATAAACAGTCAGACTGAAAAAGACCATACCACATGACTTCATTTTATGTAGGAGTAAGAGAATAGGTAAAATAAGGGAAGGGGATTAAAAGGTACAAATTAGGGGTGCCTGGGTGGCTCAGTCGGTTAAGCGTCCGACTTCGCCTCAGGTCATGATCTCACGGTCCGTGAGTTCGAGCCCCACGTCGGGCTCTGTGCTGACAGCTCAGAGCCTGGAGCCTGCTTCCGATTCTGTGTCTCCCTCTCTCTCTCACCCTCCCCCATTCATGCTCTGTCTGTCTCAAAAATAAGTAAACATTAAAAAAAAAAAAAAAAAAAAGGTACAAATTATACCATGTACAGCATAGGGAATATAGCTACTAATATGTAGCAATTTTGTATCATGGTAAATGGTAGCTAAATCTATAGCTGTGATCACTCCCTAATGTATATAAAATGGTTGAGTCACTATGTTGTATATAAGAAACTAATAATATGGTATGTCGCTACAGTTAAAAGGAAAAAAAGCATACATTTTTGAATGATTTCACCATACATACATGTATGTATGTATGATATTGTATTATATGTATGTTATGACAGATTTGTTGGGCAATAACCAAGTAATAAGCTCCAGGAATAGAGCAATTAACAACAGAGTAATTTGAATACTTTAAAAAATTTATTACTCACTAACAAGGTTAAATACAAATATGTAGCACGCATGAAACTATAGGCCCATCTTCTATTTCATTTGTCTCCTGAAGGTGTAATTCACTTTGGGGTTCCATTCAGTCAAGTACCCCCACCACCCTGCCAAAACCCTACAGATTTGGTGATGAATTACAATCTTAAGGACATTACCTCTTAGAGTAAGTGTTATTTCTTATTTCTAATAAGCAATACATATTTCTTATCTCCAGTACGTATTACTACTCATTTCTAAGAGTTTAAAAAATAAACCCTGATGGGGCATCTGGCTCAGTGGGTCAAGTATCCCACTTCGGCTCAGATCATGATCTCGTGGAGAGTTCAAGCCTGAGCCTGGAGCCTGCTTCAGATTCTGTGTCTCCCTCCCTGCCACTCCCCTACTTGCATTCACGCTCTCTCTTGCTCTCTCTCTCTCTCTCAAAAACAAATAAGCTTTAAAAAAAATTATAAAAAAAAATAAAATAAACCCTGATCATAAAATGATGCAGTAGCAGCCAACAGGAGAGCAATTTGGTGGTGCAAGATGGCTATTTGAGCAGAGACCCAAGCCCCTCCACTCCTTAAACTCACCCGGACTCCCACAAACCAAGATCTGGATGTTGGCCATTTCCACCACATATTATTAGATTAAGCAGATCTTCCCCCTGCCCCAACCAAGGGATCATTACCTTACCAATCAAAATAAACAGACATCTGGAGCAGAAAAAAAAAGGTAAAATAAAGACAAACACTAACAATTTACACCATCTGGAGCAGAATGCCTCCACTGTGCAATACAGAAATGCACACCAAGGGACTATCATTAAAACTGGAGTCCAGACACCAGAAGGGGGAGCTCTCCTGCCCCACTACTCCTAGTTAATTGCAATGCCACCAGAGAAGGAGGAAGGAATAATTTCTCCTTGCCCAGCAACAAGCTCAGCCAATAAGAAAATATACACCTCAACCAATGAGAAGCCATCATCATGCTCAACTCAAGCTTTACTCCAAAGGACTTTCCTTCAAAGCAGCTCCCTCCCATCTTTCTCCTTTTCTCAATAAAGTAATGCTCCTCTCCTCTCCTCTTATCCCATCTCCGGACTTGCATATGGTTTTACATACTTGCATTTTGAGATATATTCCAAAATGCAGTACCTTGACTGATGCTGAATAAACTCATTTTGCTAGTAAAATAACTGGCCATTTTACTTTTAGAGTTGACAGGAAATAACCGTACTAGAGGGATATTATTACCACATGAGAGAAGTTCCAGAAAGAGGGAAAAAATAAAACATTTCAAGAGAAAAATAAACATGTTAAAAAATGATGAGAGTAAGTTTTCCCAGAATTAAAGATAAAAGAAGTCATAACTGAAAAGCCCAAAGAGAGGCAGCTGGGTATCTCAATCAGTTAAGTGACAAACTTTGGCTCAGGTCATGATCTTAACAGTTCGTGGACTGGAACCCTGACATGGGCTGTGTGCTAACTGCTCAGAGCCTGAAGTATGCTTTAGATTCTGTATATCCCTCTTTATTTGCCCCTCCCCCACTTGCACTCATGCCCTCTCTTTCTCAAAAATAAACATTACAAAAAAAATTTTTAAAGAAAATTAAAAAATAAGAAAAGCCCAAAGAGCCAGATAAGATACAAGGCAAAAAAAACTCACTGCTGAAAAAAATTAAGGTTATGTAAATTGGTAGTACTTTTAGAAACTGTCAAAACTGTGTACATTTAATGTGTATGACTTCTGAAAATCCAGAAATAATTGAGGATAATGCAGAAAATGCAAAATATTTATATGCACAAAAAATGTTTTATTGCAATACTTCTTTATTTTTATTTTTTTTTAATGTTTATTTTTTGAGAGAGAGACAGAGTGTGAGTGGGGGAGGGGTAGAAAAATAGAGGGAGAAACAGAATCCGAAGCAGGCTCCAGGCTCTGAGCTGTCAGCACAGAGTCCCACGTGGGGCTTGAACCCTTAAGCTTTGAGATCATGACCTGAGCCGAAGTCAGACGCTTAACTGACTCAAGCCACCGAGGCGTCCCAGCAATACTACTTACGATAGGAGGGAAAAACCCAGACACAACCTAAATGTTGGTAATAATTAAATTATGGCTTAATGATAGATTCTACAGCAGCCACTCTCATAGTGTTGAGAGAAAAGAGTATGTTTAACAAATTTTATTTGAGGACATCTAAAGAGTCCAATAACCGTGAGAAATGTACATTAAAACTACAATGAGCATGTATTTCTTAAATTACTAAAATTTAAAAACCTGTTTTTAAAAATCTGACAAACTTGGTAGCTTGTGCTTCAAATATTTTACCAAGAATAGGCCAGCAACAATTACTTTTTAGATATAATTCACAGGAGTATTAGCTTCCCAGACTTTACAGGGCATTTCTATACTAAAGGAGAATATAATGCAGCTACTCTTATTGAGTAAGCACCTTATGACAATTTTTTCATTTTGTAAATATTAAAATATAATTCAGAAAATTTCAACATCCACTAGGCCAAAGAAAGGTGTTATTTCTGGTCGTATTTCTACTAAGTGGTTTATATTTTTATCAGTTTCATTAGCTCAGCTCCACATGAGACCAGTGCCTGCCTTGATTTCTGGAATTCTGCCCCAATTCTTTTCTCCTAGTCCATGTTGCCAGGGTTGCAGCTGCACAACCAATTCTTATTAAAATGTAAGTCTTTGAAATGCATGTCTATGGAAAAGAATATAAAGGATTTCATTATCTTTTCTCAAAACTGACAGGATTAAACCCCCACCCTTCCCAAGCCTTACTACCACTCAGCACCCTTCTTTACCAACTCACACACCAAGTACAGTAAATGCAACTGCTCAGTCTTAAATATTCAAATGAAAAGTCATAAAGAAGTTAATTACACAGTGGTGAAACTTGAAGTCTAGCAAAAATTATTTTTAATGTTTTTTTTTTTTATTTATTTTTGGGACAGAGAGAGACAGAGCATGAACGGGGGAGGGGCAGAGAGAGAGGGAGACACAGAATCGGAAACAGGCTCCAGGCTCCGAGCCATCAGCCCAGAGCCTGACGCGGGGCTCGAACTCACGGACCGCGAGATCGTGACCTGGCTGAAGTCGGACGCTTAACCGACTGCGCCACCCAGGCGCCCCAAAAATTATTTTTAAATGACTTCTAATACTTAACGATTTAATTGTAGGCTACAGCTACAGCTGTATATATCTACAGCTAGATATTCACATAATGATGTAATACTTTTAAATACTACTACTAACTACTTCCAAAGAATAAATACTTCCAAGACAGAAGCAGCAATTCTATGATGATAATGCCAGAATAATGATTTCAGGCACTTCAAGTCAAGAAAACAAAACTGCAATTAATTTACTTAAAATGGAAAGTGTTTTACCAGGTATTTTGTAGTAGGACATTCATGACCCTAAACTTTTTTTGGAGGAGAAAAAAAAACCTGAAAAGCAATTTATACCCCTTTTCCATTTTTCACTAGGATCTCATGTACTTTTTTTTTGTCTGGATAAAATCCTTCAACACTGCTTGACCTTGCTCTTAAAAAAAAATTTATGACTGAATTCATCTTGTGAGAAAAGTTAACACCAAACTGTCAAGACTATGAAGGTAAAACTTTTCAATTAGAAGTAAACAGAGGAGGGGGTGCCCAGGTGACTCAGTTGGTTAAGCGGCCAACTTAGGTTAACATTATGACCTCTTGGGTGGGTGAGTTCGAGCCCTACATCGGGCTCTCTCCTGTCAGTGCAGGAGCCTGCACTCAGACTCCTGGTCTCTCTGTCTGCCTCTCCCTGGCTCAGATGAGCTCTCTTCCTCTCTCAAAAATGAACATTAAAAAACTAATAAATATTTTTTAAAAAGTAAACAGAGGTCGAATTCTACCTTGCAGAGGAAAAATGACATACAGTTTTTTATTAAAACATCGTACTTTTAATGCTGGTACACAGTTGAAATTCTTATAACATGCAGAACCTGAGAATTTAAACTATGTATGAGAAGGGGCACCTGGGTGGCTCAGTAGGTTGGGCGTCCGACTTTGGCTCAGGTCATGATCTCGCTGTCCGTGAGTTCAAGCCCCGCTTCGGGCTCTGTGCTGACAGCTCAGAGCCTGGAGCCTGTTTCAGATTCTGTGTCTCCCTCTCTCTCTGACCCTCCCCTGTACATGCTCTGTGTCTCAAAAATAAATAAACATTAAAAAAAAATTTTTTTTTAACTATGTACGAGAAAAGTTGGCATAATTCATTTGGGTTAAGTATAGCCTAGTTTGTTCCCGGGTCATTCAATCATGGTTAAATAGAAGAAAAAAACAGGAGAGGCACAGTAAAGGGTACTATCCCTTTAAGATCTTATTATAGAACATATACCTAACGACAAAGCATACTGAGCAACGGTTGTAAAAATTGACTACTTGTTTCATTCTAGGTGATCAAAATGAAATCAGATTAAATATACTTGATAAACTTTTTTAAATATGCAAGGAATTTATGACTATAATGCTTGTTAAAAATGTATATTGGGATCACCTCATATCCATTACGATGGCTAGTATCAAAAAAAAAGTTAAATATAGGTGAGATTGTGAATAAATTGGGAAGTCTTGCACACTGTTGGTAAAATTGTAAAATGGTGCAAACTCCTGTAATGAACAATATGAAGATTCCTCAAAAATTGAAAAATAATACCACTAGGTGATCCAGTAATCCCACTTTCAAGTACATCACGTGTGTGTATGTATGTCTATTTTTTTAAGTTTTTTTTTTTTACATTTATTTATTTTTGAGAGACACAGATAGAATGGGGGGGGGGGGAAGGCAGAGAGAGAGGGGGACAGAGGATGTGACAATGTGGGGGGCTTGAACTCACAAACTATGAGATCACGACCTGAGCTAAAGTCAGATGCTTAACCGACTGAGCCACCCAGGCACCCCTATTTATTTATTTTAATGTTTATAAATTTTTGAGAGAAAGAAAGATATGGAGTGTAAGCAGGGTAGGAGCAGAGAGGGAGACACAGAATTCAAACAGGCTCCAGGTTCTGAGATGTCAGCACAGAGCCTGACGCAGGGCTTGAACTTACAAACCACGAGATCATGTCCTGAGCCAAAGTCAGACGACTAACCGACTGAGCCACCCAGGCGCCCCTAGGTATATCAGGTATATATTTAAAAGAACTGAAGGCAGAAGCTCAAAGAATATGTACACACTCATGTTCATAGCAGCACTATTTACAAGAGCCAAAAGGGTCAATGAAGACAAACATCCAACAGCCAATGAATTCACCAACAAAATGTGATCTATACATATAACGGAATACTATTCAATAGTCTTAAAAATCCTGTCACATGCTGCATGGATGAACTTTGAAAACATTATGCTAAGTGAAATAAGCCAGTCACAAAAAGACCAATACTGTTGATTCCACTTATATGAGCAATTCTACTTACATCTAAAGTACTCAAATTCAGAGAAACTTCTAACGTGCTAGCAATAGAAAGTAAAAGGAAGTGGTTGAATGAGTATTTGAGTTTCATTTTTGCAAGAGGAGAGTTAAGATCTGTTCACAACGATGTGAATATATTACTAAACTATACACTTAAAAATGGTTAAGATGGTGGGGTGCCTGGGTGGCTCTGTCAGTTAAGCATCTGACTCTTGATTTCAGCTCAGGTCGTGATCTCATGGTTCGTGAGATCAAACCCTCTATCAGGCTCTATGCTGATGGCATGGAGCCTGCTTAGGATATTCCCTCTCTCCTCTCTCTCTGCTTCTTCCCTCCGCTCATACTCTCTGTCTCAAAATAAATAAACATTTTTTTAATGGTTAAGATGGTAATTTGTTTTAAATATTTTTTTTCAACTTTTATTTTAGGAGAGAGAGACTGTGCGAGCAGGGGAAAGGGACAAAGGGAGAGAGAGAGACAATCCCAAGAAAGCTCAATGCTCAGCACGGAGCCTGATCCCAAATTCAATCTCACAATCCTGGGATCATGGCCTGAGCAAAAATCAAGAGCTGGATGTTCAAGAGACTGAGCCACCCAGGCAGCACCCCAAGATGGTAATTTTTGTTGTATGTTTTATATCACAATAAAATAAAAAAAACTTTTTAATGTAATTTAATGTAATGTAAGGTTTCACCCTTAAGAAATTCTGATGCGTTGATAAAGATGAAAATTAGGATAAAGAGGTTTTATTACTCAGTATTACATATTAATTTGTGTGTGTGTTATATGTTTCTTTTTGGTCACATGAGTAATATACCAATATGTTACCATAGTGTAAAACTCTAAAGATGCAAGAGTAGATTATGACAAAATAAATCTCACCATTATCTAGCCACCCAGTTCTCCTCCACAGACACAGCCACTAGTATCAACTTCTAGTGTAGCCTTTCACAAGTATTCTAAACATACAAAAGAATATAAATATGTATCGTTTCCTTTTTAAAATATTTTCATGTGACTGCATATATCATTTGGCACCTTGCTATTTTCACTTAATACTTCCCTTGGAAAACAGGCAATATCAAGAACTTTTTTAAAACTGCCTATCTCAATTTTGAAGGCTATTTTTTATCACATGGGTATGAACAATCTCCAATAGGTGTAAAGCTGAGTTGTTTCTCACCTTTTACTTCCACATACATAATGCATGGAATAATCTTATACTTTCACACATGTGGAATATGACAGAGTGAACCCAAAACCTAGAGCATTTATCTGTGGTGGTGGATCAAAGAATTTGTAGATTTAAATTTCAGTAGGTATTTTAGATTTTCACAGATATTTTTCAAATCTAACAGAATATACCAAGCTACACACCCACTAACAATCCACTAGAGTATCTGCATTTCCAATCTTTGAAAAATGCCTCCTCAACTCCAATAACATAAAGGGGGGTAAAAATCTGCTTTCCTCCTCTGAAGAGAAGGATCTATTTTGTTTGTTTGTTGTGGACCATTACCCTGCTACAATATACTGC
Organism: Neofelis nebulosa; assembly: GCF_028018385.1. Lineage (NCBI taxonomy): Eukaryota > Metazoa > Chordata > Mammalia > Carnivora > Felidae > Neofelis > Neofelis nebulosa. The sequence goes on from NC_080782.1 coordinate 132,019,874, forward strand.
AATTAAAAAAAAAAAACAAAAAATCCTTTTCTCTGATCTGGTATGCATTTTTATCATATTCTAAATTTCTATTTCCATTCAAAGTGATTATTAATAGATATGAATTTAACTCATTGTATTACCTATAAAGTTGTTTGGGGATTTTTTTTTTTTTTTTTTTTTTTTTTTTTAAGAAAAAGAGGGAAGGAGAGCACGAGTAGGGGGTAGAGGGAAGAAAGAGTGAGAGAGAGGGAGAGAGACAGAGACAGAGACAGAATATGAATCTTAAGCAGGCACCACACTCAGTGAAGAGCCCAACACAGGGCTTGATCCCACAACCCTGACATTGTGACCCTAGCTGAAATCAAGAGTTAAACGCTCAAATAACTGAACCACCCAGGCACCCCTTCTTTGTTCCTTTCTAGTCTTGGTTGCTTTTGGTCTTTCTTTCCCAAAGATTCCCCTTTAATATTTCTTGCAGGGTGGGTTTAGTGGTCACAAAGTCCTTTAGTTTTTGTCCCGGAAACTCTTTTATCTCCCTCTTTCTAATTCTGAATGAAGCCTACTGGATAAAGTATTCTTGGATGCCTATTTTCCCATTCAGCACATTGAATATATCATGGTTAGTGAGACCAACAGAAGTTCTTCCCAGAGGCAGAAACTGTTCTCCACATTACTTTCTATGGTATAGAGAACAACTACAGCTGAAATAAGATTATTCCATGAATAAAGGGAAATAAGGGGTTCAGAATTCCATCCCAAATAAAGAACTTAAAATGAGTGCTTTACTACAGGCTTAGAACACCAGGATGAAGTGGGACCCAGAATTTGAGAAATTAAATAAATAAATAACACTGGGGCTTGGAAAGATCTTCCTCCCACCCCTACTTTCAACTCATTTAAAAGACCAGCATTTCAGGTAAGTACAAAGATGCATAAAATACAAAACCCATGTGTCTGAGTAAATAGTTAAAAGAAGAGGACTCAAAAGGTCCCATTAAGTGAACCCATTCAACCTACGAAAAGCACGCATGCTAACCAAGGCCAGCTCAGGCTTGGCAGGTGTATCTAGGTCCTAGCCACTATCAATATCAAGTTTCTTTCCCCAGAAATCCATTCAAATTCTATAGTTTTTGACCTTAAGAGCTTTACTCATAACAGCATCCCAGTCCTGATTTTTAACCAAATTACCTCAGCTAGGCTTGACAGTAACTGTTTCCTTTTCAGTGGATAATTCTAGAACTCCAGGAAAATACAGAAATCAATACAGAAATGATGAGGTCAACCAAAAGCTACAGCATTAATATTTTATTGCCATTAAATATATTTTAACAACTTACTATTAGGGTATTTTATGTTCTATTTAAAAGGTAAATATAAATATATATATATTTATATATTATATTATATATATTTTTATATAAATATAAATATAAAAATATTCTATTTATTTAAAAGATAAGAAAATGTGATAAGCTAAATTTGCAAGTATAATTTATTGGACATTTAAGGATTATTTATGTTTTAAGAAAATTTGTTTACTGGTAAATCCGCCTTGTTAAATGCCTGAAATATATGAAGGAATCAGAAAAATGTAGCTATAGCTTATAATATTTAGGAATGTAAGTAATCAGGCATGAAAGTGTTAGTCTATTTTTAAAGAGTAAAATTTACTCTTCCCCATCTACCATTAAAACCCAATGACAATACCACAGCAACCAGACAACAGAAAGTAATGAAAAGTATCCAAATTGGTAAAGAAGTAAAACTGTCACTATTTGCAGATGACATGATAACCCTGAAAACTCCACCAAAAAACAACTAGAACTGATAACTGAATTCAGTAAAGTCACAGGATATAAAATCAGTGCATGGAAATTCACAACATTTCTACATACTAGTAACAAAGCAGCAGAAAGAGAAATTAAGAAAACAATCCCATTTACAACTACGGCAAAAATAGTAAGATACCTCGGAATAAATTTAACCAAATAGGTGAAAGATCTGTTCTCTGAAAACTATAAAAGACTGATGAAAGAAACTGAAGACAACACAACCAAATGAAAAGAGATTCCATGCTCATATGTTAGAAGGACAAACACAGGTAAAATGTCTACACTACCCAAAGCAATCTATACACTTAATGCAATCCCTATGAAAATACCAATGGCATTTTTCACAGAACTGGAGCAAAAAAATCCTAAAATTTTTATGGAACCACAGAAGACCCTAAATAGCCAAAGCAATCTTGAAAAAGGAAAAACTGCAAGTATCACAATTCCAGACCTCAAGTTACACTACAAAACCATAGTGATTAAAACAGTATGGTACTGGGATAAAAACAGACACACAGATCAATGGAAAAGAGTAGGAAGTCCAGAAAGAAACCCATTAATCATATGGTCAATTAATCTGCAATAAAGGAGGCAAGAACATGCACTGGAAAAAGTCTCTTCAACAAATAGTGCTGGGAAAACTGGACAGCTACAGCAAAAGCATGATACCAGACCACTTTCATACACCCTACATACAAATAAACTCAAAATGGACTAAGACCCTAAATGTGAGACCTAAAACCATAAAAATCCTAGAAGAGAGCACAGGTGGTACTTTCTCTGACACTGATTATAGCAACATTTTTCTAGATATGTCACCTGAGGCAAGGGAAACAAAAGCAAAAATGAACTACTGGAACTACTTCAAACTAAACAGCTTCTGCACAGCAAAAGAAACAACCAACAAAACTAAAACACAACTTACTGAATGGAGAAGATACCTGCTAATGACACACTCAATAAACAGTATCCAAAATATATAAAGAACTTATATAACTCAACACCAAATGAAACAAATAATCCAATTGAAAAATGGGTAGGGGCACCTGGGTGGCTCAGTCTGTTAAGCATCTGACTCTTGATTTTGGCTCAGGTCATGATCTCATGGTTTTTGAGATCAAGCCCCACATTAAGCTCTGAGCTAACTCTGCTGGGCTCTGTGTGGGGCCTGGCCTGCATGAGACTCTCTCTCTCTCCCTCTCTCTCTACCCCTCCCCTCCTTTTGCTCTCTCTCAATATAAATAAACTTAAAAAAAATTTTTTTTTTTTCAATACAAATGGGAAGAATAGGGGGTGCCTGGGTGGCTCAGTTGGTTAAGCATCCGACTCTTGATTTTGGCTAGGATCATGATCCCAGGGTCACAGGATCAAGTCCTGTGTCAGGCTCTGTGCTAAGTGTGGAGCATGCTTGAGATTCTCTCTCTCTCTCTGCCTCTCTCCCCTATATTCACGCTCTCTCTCTTAAAAAACAAAAACAAAAAAAGGGCAGAAGAAGACATGAATAGACACTTCTCCAAAGACATACAGATAGCTAACAGACACATGAAAAGATACTCAACTTCATCCATCATCAGGGAAACTGCAAATTAAAACCACAATGAGATCTTACTTCACACCTGTCAAAAATAAAAAAGACAACAAATGTAGACAAGTATGTGAAGAAAAAGAAACCTTCGTGCACTATTAGTGAGACTGCAAACTGGTACAGCTATTGTGGAATACAGCATGGAGGATCCTCAGAAAATTAAAAATAGGACTACCCCATGATCCAGTAACCACATTTCTGGTTACTTACTCAAAGAATATAACACCACTAATTCGAAGAGATAAATGCACCCCTATGTTTATTGCAGCATTATTTACAATAGCAAAACTATCGAAGGAGCCCAAGTGTCCACCAACAGATGAATGGATAAAAGATGTGGCACACACACACATACACAGGAATGTTAGCCATAAGAAAAGAATAAAATCTAGCTATTTGTATCAACATGGAGTGATAAAGCATAATGCTAAGTGAAATAAGCCAGAGAAAAACAAATCTTGGATGATCTCGCATATATGAGGAATCCAGTAAACAAATCAGCAAGGCAAAAAAAAAAGAGGGAGACAAACCAGAAAACAGACTCTTAATTATAGAGAAAAACTGATGGTTACAAAAGGGGAGATGGGTCAAGGGATGGGAGAAATAGGTGAAGAGGATTAAGAGTACAGTTGTCTTGATGAACGTTGAGTAATACAAAGAATTTTTAAATCACTATACTGTATACCTAAAAGTAAAATAACACTGTATGTTAACAACACTGTAATTAAAATAAAATACCCAAAGACAGTATACACAGTACTCAACTTGTTCTGAGTTCTATGGGTCAACCATTTTTAAAGAAAACCATAGAAAGATAACCATAGGAATGTGGCCTTGAATGGAAAATTTCTATACCCACCCTAAGATCAACACATTTCCTTTAATTAGTATCATTCCCTATAAGCATTTCTTCAGTGAACATGTGCATTAAAACCATTCACAATTATTAGATGGTTAATAATAAAATTAAAATAGGTATCCTGCATAGGACTACTTTTTAAAGAAATGGCTCCTTTTATAAAAGCACATCTTATGGAATGTGGCCTTGAATGGAAAATTTCTATACCCACCCTAAGATCAACACATTTCCTTTAATTAGTATCATTCCCTATAAGCATTTCTTCAGTGAACATGTGCATTAAAACCATTCACAATTATTAGATGGTTAATAATAAAATTAAAATAGGTATCCTGCATAGGACTACTTTTTAAAGAAATGGCTCCTTTTGTAAAAGCACATCTTATATCTACAGAGCACAAAACAAGCAGAGCATTTTCTCAGGCTGCCAGGAAAACACTCTTTAATCAAAACCACAAAAGGGCTGCTTTTCTGATTTCCTCACAGAAATCACAGCCTTTATAGTGAGAACATACAGCAATAGCTACAATAAATTCCAGCTGCTGTGGTAAGGATTATTATACTATGGTTAGCTGCTGAGTGGGCCCAACACGGAGCCACCAATTCTATTTACTTAAGCAAAGCATAGCTCCTCAAATGGCAATTATGTCCAGATAATTATACCCTAGACCATTAACCAAAATAACTAGAAATTTAATATCAGTTTCCATTCCCTTAAACTATAACACTATTATAAGACTTTCAAAAATATTTTCTAGCTATAGATAGAGACAGATATTTGGGATCATACTGACAAAATTGAAGAGTAATTCCAATTATTCCATTCCTTAGATATCTCCCAAACTCCTCCTTTATAGCTATCTGCAAGTTTAACAGGAGAAACTCTGAACCATTCAGGGGCAATATTTGAATGGGACAATCACATTCTACCTCTGTATTTTAGTAATTTTCTATAATATGCATATTTCCTCATTCTCTCACATTTGGTAAATGAATTAGTCCTCGTGTGTGTGTGTGTGTGTGTGTGTGTGTGTGTGTGTGAGAAAGAGAGAGAGAGACGGAGGGAGGGTTGGATGGAAGGAGGGAGAAAGAATGAGAGAGAGAGAGAGAGAGAGCGCGCTCATGCGAGAGAACTAAGAGAAATACCTAAACCCACCAGCGAACTACTGAAAGAGTGGTACCTACAGCAAAATGCTATCAAGTCAGAATGGGAAAATGGTAGGATCAGAAATCAGCTAAATGACCATGAAACCAGGAAACTACAACAATATTACATATCTATTTTCTGGGTTTTTTCCACTTCTAAAATTGATACAACATTTTCCTATCATTAGTCATAATACAGGCTTATTATCAATATGCCTCACTAATCAGATAATTATAAAAATTAACATATTGAACATATATTCACTGAACTCCTACTACATGCTAGCCCCACATAAAAATTTTTAAATATATATTTAAAATAAATACAACTCAGCAAGTTATAAATTATAATAAACTTATTTTTTAAATGTACAAAAATGAATACTGCCAGAGGTAAGACGTGTATACATTATCAGAGATTAAAAATGAATGCGGTAGGGGCGCCTGGGTGGCGCAGTCGGTTAAGCGTCCGACTTCAGCCAGGTCACGATCTCGCGGTCCGTGAGTTCGAGCCCCGCATCAGGCTCTGGGCTGATGGCTCGGAGCCTGGAGCCTGTTTCCGATTCTGTGTCTCCCTCTCTCTCTGCCCCTCCCCCGTTCATGCTCTGTCTCTCTCTGTCCCAAAAATAAATAAAAAACATTAAAAAAAAAAAATTTAAAAAAAAAAAAAAAATGAATGCGGTATAAGTAGGTAGAAATAACAGTAATTTTTAGTTTTAGCAATTATGACACAGCAACAATTAAGACTTTAAAATCTGGCCTACATAGACGTCCAAATAGAATTTTTAAAAAACTCTTAATAAAACAGAAGTACTTTGCTCTCTTTCCTATTTTATTTATGAAGAATACTACTAAGGGCTGGGCATCATGCTCAGTAGTGAAAAACTATATTCAATTAATGTAAACATTTAGTGAAACATCAGATGTTTTAAATTAATTAACAAGATGCTCACTGTTATCACAATGTTCTAGAAGTTCTAGATAATGCAACTAGTAAGTGAACCAATATGATATAAAGTCTGAAAAGGATAAGCAAAATTCAATATTATGTATGTTTATAAATAAGGACTCTATTCCCAGAAAAGCTAAGTCAATCAGCAAGACTATTAGAAATATTAAGTGGGGGCGCCTGGGTGACTCAGTCGGTTAAGCATCTGACTTTGACTCAGGTCATGATCTCACAGTTCATAAGTTCCAGCCCCACGTTGGGCTCTGTGCTCACAGCTTTATATTCTGTGTCTCCCTCTCTCTCTGTTCCTCCCCACTCATGCTCTCTGTCTCTCAAAAATAAATACATGTTAAAAAATTTAAAAAAAAAAAGAAATATTAAGTTAATTTAGTTAGGTTAGCTGATTAAACTTTCCAATAATAATAATCTTACTAATGTTAGTAAATAGGTGAGTTTAAGGAGTACAACACAATGAAAAGGCAGTGCAACAGAGGTTAATACACACATGGATCTCAGAGCCAAACAGATATGGATTATAATCTCAATCCTACCACTTCCTAGCTGCATAAACTGCTATAAAGTCACCTAATGTCTCTAAATTTTTTCAAGTATAAAGATGAAGAGGGGCCTCTAGGACTGAGTCCTTATCAATGCTGGCTGCAAAGCTAACTCCACAGGCACGGGGCAGAGGGGCAGGGTAGCTACCACCCCTGTGGCTGGTGGGAGAGCTGTTCCAGGGAAGGGGGTGTGTAGGGAAAGGAGGGTTGGGGAGCCGTTGCTCGCTTTTCAAATTTTGGAGGGTAGCACAGCAGCTACCCCTCAGGCAGATGTACCTGGTTCCTGGAGTGAAAAAAAAACCCTGTCTAATCTAGAAAAAGAAATAAATGCCCAATACTGAGCAGGCCTCACTGGTGGAGGAGGAGCAACCACACAAAGAAAACTGCCTACAATGGCCTAGGCCTGAAACCCAACACCACAGCCACCACTGTTCTAGCTTCCCTGAAGGAGCAGCTCACCTAGGGGAGTCATCTCCTTGGAGATCAAGAGATGTGGAAATACTGATATGATGCCATCCATCCCAACAACGACCTCATCAGGACAGAGTCAGCACAAGGGACCCTCTATTCACCATGAAAGATCATTGGGTAACTCAAGAAGTTCAACACAAATTAATTCTTATTCTGACAGTGAAAACCAGGAAGCAAGGAGTTTCCAAGACAGCCAGAATCTGGGTAAGACACACAAGAAACCACAGCATTCGCTCACAGTTCAACCAGTAACCATTTAGTAATTCAAGAGCTGAAGGGCAAACACTAGTTCAACCATGAGTAGCCAATCAGGCCATGAGAAGAGTTAGTTCAGCTCCATCTAGAGCACAGTCGTTCTTATGTTACCAGGACAGGTATGTCTTCCTCAAAGGGGTCAGTGAGAACTTCTCTGGATAGATTTGGCTCTCCGTCACTGAGACTCCCGACCACCGAACCCCAGGGCATCTTCCTCCACCCCATTACCTGCTCAGTGGGCAGCGTCTCCATACTCTAAACAGAGAGTCATCTCCCCAACAGTTGTACATCAGACTGTATTAGTCATCACCCTACACTCCTCCAATCCCGAAAGACCAATCCCTCAGTACCAAACTGCCACCAGAGCAGGGTCCCCACTGACCCTGATGGTCAAGCTCAAGCAGCTTCCCCATCCAAAGGCCAAGTGGGGTCATTGTCCTGCAGTGATGACCACTATATCACACATCTGGGACCTTCACTGAAAAGGACTGTTCATGACACAGAACAATGTGGACAGCAGCATCGTGCCATTACAAGTATGGTTCCTCATCAGCCAGACAGCCTGACAGGCTTACAGATCCTAGGCTAGTCAGCCCAACCAACTTGGGCAAGACCTTCATTCTGCTGTGTCTCCCAAACTGCTCATCACTACTATATATGGAGGCAAGACCCAGTACAGCCCAAGGTTATCGCAAACCAAACCACAAAACCATGGAGCTCTAAGGATTACAGGCAGCACTGTATTGCACAGGTACAGTAAGTATTGAAAATATGCAAACGATATCCAGACAACAAAGCGCCCTTACATACCAAAAAAATAATGATGCTCTGAACACAACAGCTAGCCACACAGAGCCCTACAGTCCAATCCAACACTGAGTGCAGGAGTGCAGATGTAACAGGCTTCACCATGCAGCACCAGCTGATGATGGCACCACAAGATCCACAGCCACAGACCGTATTCAGACAGACCCCAGGGAGTGCCTGGCATGTTCAGAAGTTGGGTCAAGTCGCTCACATGTTGCAACACCCTTCCCATCAGTTCAGGCATATGCAGTGGCCTACCTGCATCACCTGTGCTCTGGCAACAATAAAGTGCAGAAGGTGATGTACAGATTAGGAAGAATCAAGCATTTGGTCCACCTTCTTGATGATAAGAGTTTTGGAACTTTGGCGGAATGCTGTGGTGGTCTCTGAAACCTCCTTTTTGCCAGTCTTACAGATGAAAAATAAAATACCAATCAAGAATGTTGGTGAGATATCTGCCTCGTTCCAACTGGTAAGAAAATCTACTGATAAAGTAAGGAAATTTGTATAGGAGTTCTCTGGAATTTATCTCCATGGGATACTGTAAAGGTGACAATCCACTGAGATACTCTCTCAACCTTAACAAAAAGTGTGAATATTCCAGTTCTTCTGAATGCAGTAATTCTTCTTTTGATGCTGATCATAATCAGACTTCACTTGTTCTGCCTAATTCTGTAGGGGAGGGAGGGAGGGAAGAAGCAAATGCAATCCTATGAGGGGCTGGCAGACTCACATCGGCATGTGATTCGCACATGTATGAACACATCTAATTACAATAGCAACACTGTGGTGAACTGTGTTTGCACCCCCAAGAAACCTATCCTATCAGCCTGGCTGCTGGGATGACTTAACTAGGAAAAGAGACTCCCAGCAAGGACATAGAGCCAGGCTGACAGGGGGAGAAGAAAAAGAGAAGGACATAAAAAGATCAATGAGATGAAGTTGGTCATATCCCCAAGTTGTCAAAGTTCTCCAAGGGGACGAGATGCTGTGGCATCCAACAATGGTAAAACGGTATCTGATTCTTCCACCAGAAAGTTCCAACCCAGCCAACTTGAAAAGCTCTGCTAGATCGCTCCAGAAGCAGTCTTCTGGAAACTAGATGTTTACAGCATACATCCTGGTGGCCATCCACAAAGAAAAAGGGCTGCCCATCCTTATAGAACTTCTCATGGCAGATAATGATAGAGCTACCCCATGTGAAGCAATTGCTTTCAGGAATATGGTGCAAGATGTTCAGAACAAGAAGATCACAGGTAAATATACCATAAGACCTAACCAATTGGCTTCCCAGTAGCCCTGGTCCTCATGTGCTGTCTGACGAGATCACGGAAGCCATCTGCTATACCAGGTCCCTCCAGCCTGTATCCAGCTCACTCAGTAGTAACCCGCAGATGCAGGGTTGGATGCAGGCACCCACAGGACTCTACAGACTGAGACTGGGCTGATTCTGTCTGCATTCCAGGCCCTTCCTCTCTTCATGATGCAGTTCTGGGTATGGAGCACTTCATACGGCTGCAGGCATCAATTACTACTACCCCAATAAACTGGAATTGTGGAAGGAAGGAAGGAAGGAAGGAAGGAAGGAAGGAAGGAAGGAAGGAAGGAAGAAAACAAAAAACCTCTGCACGAGGTCACTAGCAAAAACATGGAGAACAACAAAGTCCTTGTTGACTCAAGGGAGAAAGAAAAGCTAGTGAACACAACCAAAGGCAGAGGAGACAGATCATCTCTCAAAGTGGTAAAGGCAGCAGCCCAGCTCTTGAATACATTATAGCAATATCAGGACCTCCAAAGCATTCATGAAAAAGATGGATGCAATCAAAACCATTTTTTTACACCTTCACTGTACATTGCAGACCAATTCAATTCACATCCTTCCTTGTCTACCACTAACCAACAGATGTCACCCATCAGTCTGTCAGCAGCACTTCCTCCTCACGAATACTGTTAAGAATCAGAGACCCTCACTCTGAATACAACAGGATCCAGCCACCTATGCAGTATTTTAAGAGCCAGAAGGAAACCACATATAAAGGCTTATACTCAGGCTCCAGCAAATCTTCACCAATTTACATCAGTTCCTATTACTCACTAGCAAGAAAACAAAACAGATGGCTACGGGATACTAGCTGTATTGTAGTCAAGATGATTTCAAAAGAGGGGTGCCTGGCTGAATCAGTTTTAAGAGTGTGTGACTCTTGATCTTAGAGTTATGGGTTCAAGCCCGACATGGAGTGCAGAGATTACGTAAATAAATTTTTTAAAAAAAGAAAAAATGATTCCAACAGAATTGTATTTGCAGAACTGTATTTGCAGTCTCCTCATAGCTATGAAGATCCTTATTTTGATGATGACTAAGTTCACTTTCCAGCTATTTACTGATTATCCAACACAGTATGGACTGAAATCAACCACAAGTTATATGGACTTTCATTCCATTAAAGGACCTTCTTAAGAGCAGAACAGTACCCAGAGTCTCCAGACTTGTGGGTGTAGCATCAAGATGCTCAGTAGAAATCTTTCTAATCTTGTTTAGAATGAGAAGAAAAATACATCTTGCTGATCTGCTGATGAAATGTGAAAGTGAGATATAAAGAATGAGTGAAGAGCGTTTTTTTCTTTTCTGAAGACTTATCAGTGAAGTGAGGAAACCTTTGGGAGAGAGCACTTTGACTTTCTAAGCTCTATTTAGGTGTCAGAACTAATTACTTATAGATTCTTTAGTCTGGTAAAGGTGTGGGCAATGCAAGGAGAGGTTTGAGAAATGAGTGAAAAGAGATGGGGGATGTGTAGGTAAAATGAAATTAAAGGGGATTTTTAAAATGTTCATAAAGTTATGTTCTGATAGTATGAATAGACAGTCAGTCAGTAGAGCATGCGACTCTTGATCTATAGGGGTTGTGAGTTCAAATCCCACAATGGGTGTAGAGCCTACAAAAGAAAAGAAAGAAAGAAGAAAAAAAGTAAAGAAAGAAAATGGATGTTCTTCATGTTTTATTGCTATTAGAAAAAAAATTTGTTCAAGAATTAAGATAATGTTGAAAAGTGTACAGAACTTGGCATTTACTCATGTAAAGTATTATTTGCGTTTTTCCTTTAAAATTTTTTAATGCTTATTTATTTTTGAAACACGGAGAGGGAGGGAGGGAGGGAGGGAGGGAGGGAGGGAGGGAGAGAGAGAGAGAGAGAGAGAGAGAGAGAGAGAGAGAGAGAGAGAGAGAGAACACGTGCGTGCGCGCGAGTCAGGGGTGGGGGAATTAGACAGGGAGTCACAGAAACAGAAGCAGACTCCAGGCTCCACACTGTCAGCACAGAGCCCAACACGGGGCTTGAACTCATGGACTGAGAGATCATGACCTGAGCCAAAGTTAGACACTTAACCAACTGAGCCACTCAGGCGCCCCTATTATTTGTATTTTTAATAACAGAAACCAACTTGTCCCTTAAGTTAAAAGACACAAATACAAAGTGTATGCACTATATTAACCTTTCTAAAATCTGAAGAATTGTGAAACCCCCACAAATATATCTGGCCCCAAGATTCTGAATAAGGAAAACAAAAAGATTTTAAATAAAGGCATAAGGTGTGTATATTTCCTAATGCTTTATTAGGAAAAACTGATTAGTGAGAATTTATATATATATTAATATACATATATTAATATATATATAAAAAATATATATATATATTTTTTAAGGACTGCCAGACTCCAGGTTCCCCACAATTGTTTGTTTTACCAGCTTCAGAAGTACCAAGGGCTCAGTAGGAGTCTCCATCAAACAGCTAATTACAAGAGATGATGGATACTCCTTTTCTTCCACAACCCTAACCTCAGTTAATAACAGATCATTAGGAGTGCGAGTGGCTCAGTCGGTTAAGCATCTGACTTCAGCTCAGGTCATGATCTCTCAGTGCATGAGTTCAAGCCCCACATTGGGCTCTGTACTGACAGCTCAAAGTCTGGAGCATGCTTCAGATTCTGTGCCCCCCTTTCTCTTTGCTTCCCGCCCCCCCACACACTCCTTCACTCAAAAATGAATATATGTTAAAAAAAAATTTTTTTTTTAAAGAGATCATCAATCCTCAGTTAATAATCCTACTCTACACTAGTAGGATCATTCAGGTAATGATAGCCTATTCTAGTTAACAATAAGCTCCTTAGCAATGGCATGGACAATGTATTTATTTACCACCTTCTACTTAATCTTTGAATCCTTGGAATCAATCAATGAATGGCCTGCTTTATCTGCCCCCTTACACAACTGATAATGGATTGCATTATCAGAGACTTACTTACCTAATTCACAAAGTCCCTTGAGTTATCATACAGTTTAAAATGGGTGATGATAAAGGATGTATCAGTCAAGATGTTTTCATACACAGGGGCGCCTGAGTGGCTCAGTCAGTTAAGCGTCCAACTATTGGTTTGGGTTCAGGTCATGATCTCACAGTTTGTGGGACTGGGTTCCAAGTCAGGCTCCTTGTTGACAGCACAGAGCCTGCTTGGGATTCTCTTCTCTCCCTGTCTCTCTGCCCCCCTTCCCCTAACTTGTGCCTCTGTCTCTCTCTCTCTCTCTCTCTCAAAATAAACTCTTTTGAGAGAGAGAGAGAGAGAGAGAGAGAGAGCGAGACAGAGAGCGAGAGAGCGCGAGCAAGCATGCGAACAAGCAAGGGAGGAACAGACAGAGAAGGAGACAGAGGATCCAAAGCTCACAGCACAGAGCCTGATGTGGGGCATGAACTCACAAACTGCAAGATCATGACCTGAGCTGAAGTCAGACGCTTAACTGACTAAGCCATCCAGGCACCCCTTTGTTTCTTTCTATCTTTGTCCCTTATTCCTATTAGTATCAAAAACAGAACATAAACTATTCTGTGTTTATAACACAGAAGATAGTGAAATTTATTAGACTGAAAATCAAAAATCAAATATATAGGAAAAGATCTGATTGTGACAGTCAAGTTGAAGAAAAACAAAACATTTTTTTAGAATAGAACTGATTACTTGAAAATGTATTACACACCAATCATCTTAAAAGCCAAACTTCATTTATAATCCTCCAGGGAAGTAGTGTGGTTAAAGAAAAGAATTTGAATTAAAAGACAATCTCCGTAATTATTCAATTCTGTAGATTGGTTTTTCAAATACTCAACTGTTCAAACAATTCAATTCAGTAAATATGCACTGATGGCTTTATTAAGAAGATAATACTAATGTAAGACACAGCAGGAATATAAGCACACCCCTGACTTCACAAAATTTATAATGTGCTAGAAAAGCGACATACATAAACAAGTATTACTGGACAGGACAGAACCTAATCAAGCATAAATAAATGCATGACACACTAAAGACAGTGGATAATCAGTGGAGAAATCAAATGAGAGGATTTCTGCAGCAAGTTAACAGTAAGGAAATTGATTATTTCACATCACAAGTTAGGGTAATTCTAGGTATATTACATGGAGCTCCCAGTTCTACTTCTCTGCACTTTTCTTGCCTCTGCCCTCCTTTCCATAAGGGCATCACTTTCAGTCTAGTAACAAAATGGCTACAGCAGTTCCAGAGGTCAATCCAGATAAAACCATCTTTACGGAGAAGAGGGATCATCTCTTTTCTTCTTTCTCAAAACCAAGAAAACCTCTCCCAGCATCTTCTTAAGACTACTTTCTATGACCAACTGGCCAAAACTAGATCTATTCCTAAAACAACCACTTCCAACAGCAATGACATCTACCATTAACCAAGATTAGAGTGGATGCTGTTAAGTATCATGACCATCATTTTAATGTGAGCTGAATATTTCAAGGACAACAGGCCTTGGAGAAAGGTATAATTTGACAGAGAAATAAAGAAGAAAAATACAATGCCAAAGGAATAGATGTGCCTAACTTAAGAAAAAAGTCTGACTGCAAACATATGTTAAATACAGTTAGGGATGAAGTGTTTTCCTAAACTGCACTGTTGTCATTCTCTGTGATACAAAAATTAACTTATTATTCAACAGTGAGTAAATGGTAAGAACAAAAAAGGAGGAGTGCTTTTTTTATGGAAAGGATATAGTTAATTATCAGTGGGGATAGTCAAACTTACCACTCCTTGTCAATGGAGTCACCCATTCAGCTATCTCTAGGTTGAGAACATTCCATATTACACATACAGATGACTGCAGATTCTATGAATAGCAGTTGGTTCTTGAAGGTTTCTTCTCATTTGGGTTCAGTCAAATGGGTTTCAGTTAAATGTCCACAAACTCACAGTTGGCCCGATCTACAAATGAAAGCATGCAATTAGGAGGCAAAAAGCTATAGGGAGCAATTCCCTCTTCCACCATCTATAAGTAACTGACCTATAAGAAAACGGAATTTAGGGGCGCCTGGGTGGCGCAGTCGGTTAGGCGTCCGACTTCAGCCAGGTCACGATCTCGCGGTCCGTGAGTTCGAGCCCCGCGTCAGGCTCTGGGCTGATGGCTCGGAGCCTGGAGCCTGTTTCTGATTCTGTGTCTCCCTCTCTCTCTGCCCCTCCCCCGTTCATGCTCTGTCTCTCTCTGTCCCAAAAATAAATTAAAAAAAAATGTAAAAAAAAAAAAAAAAAAAGAAAACGGAATTTAAATACCAGATTCATTAAGCGCCATGTTCAAATTAAGCAACTTGCATTTCAAAGGTTGTAATGTACTTATTACAGTTACCACCCTCTTCACATCATATAAATTTATTGTTGTGTTCATAGTATACCAGGTCCAAGTCTTACCATAGATTGCTCACGGGGTAGAATCTAACACATATGTATGGTGGACCAAATAAGGATGACCTACATAGCATGTAGGATATATACATATATAGGATAGCTACCTATAAATCAGAAGACTCAACATGAAAACCAGTATTTCTGACCTCTCTGGGAGGAAAAAAAAAAAAAAAAAAAGGTCAGAAGATCCAGCAATGTTGGGCCCACATTCCCACATGGTAACAATCTGTTGGAGCTGATTAGCAGCTAATCCTTCAGATGGGACATAGGCTTTGCAGTTGCCTGCAGATGTCATCACTCTCTTATAACACAACTCAATTATCTGTATGGATCCTGCTTGCCTGGGATGTTGCAAACTCTGCTATATAATCATAAAAGCTCAGAGGGAACATTTATTACTGTCAAAGTGAAGCATGTTTTTCTGCCTTGACAATACAACAGGGACAGCTATATTGGCTTTGGAGTCAGAGGGCCCTAGGTTTGAGTTCTAATTTTGCATACAACTAGTTTGGGACTTAAGGCATATTTTTAACCTAAGATATATGTTATACATATTTATAAAACTCCAATGCACTTAACAGTCAACAAAAGGCCTAAAATCCACCATGTCCAAATTGAAATGATAATCCCAAATTCACGGCTTCCTCAGTCTTCTGCATCTCAGTAAGCTGCAATGTGATTCATGTGCATAACCCTCAAACCTCAAAATCCTTATACACTTTCCTTCATTCTCACAAAACCAGTACCAAGGCACTGGGTTCTCTAAAATATATAATTTGAATGGACTCTTGGAATCCCCTAAAAACAAATAATTCCTCCTTCAGAATCAAATACTTTCCTGAAATTGCCTACAAATTCAACTATTTAAATAATGGTACTTTGAAGTTTCAAGATTCCATATTATGAGGAATATTAGTATTTCATTTTTAAAAAAATGATGGAGGTACCTGGCTGGCTCAGTCAATAAAACATGCAACTCTTGATCTCAGGGTTGTAAGTTAGAGCCCCACAATGGCTGTGGAGATAGCTTATAAATAAAATCTTTGGGGTGCCTGGGTGGCTCAGCTCGTTGAGTGTCTGACTTCAGCTCAGGTCATGATCTCATGGTTTGTGGGTTTGAGCCCTACATCGGGTTCCACACTGACAGTGCAGAGCCTGCTTGGGATTCTCTCTCTCCTTCTCTCTGTGCCCCTCCCCCACTCATGCTTTCTCTTTCTCAAAATAAAAAACTTGAAAACTTTTTAAATAAAATAAAATCTTTAAAAAAATGAAGACAAAATACTGGGGATAATACATACCACTCCTTGCAAGATACTGACCCATTATATTTTGTGAGCTTACACATTTCTTCCAATCTAAAATGACAATGAACTAGGACACTATACTTCATCTGAAGATGAAACTAAGCAACAGATGGTTAGAATTAAAAAATCAACTGTTTCTATAGAACAGCTGTTCAAAGAAATCAGAAAATTAATTTTGAAAATAATTCTATTTAGTATCACTGGAAAATAGGAAATAATTAGGAATAAATTATCAAATGATGTACAAAGAGGACAAATAGATACAGTACTGTATTCATGAATTCAATGACCTTTACATGTCAATTCTAATTTGAACAAGATTCCATGCACTTCTAATCAAAATCCAAGCAGTGCTAACAGAAATTGACAAGGTGAATCAAAAATTCATATGGAAATGCATATGAACTAGAATGGCCAAAACAACCTCAAAGATCAATTATATTCGAAGATCCGTTATAAAACTGCAAATATCAAGACAGTGTAGTACTGAAGAGAAACAAAAAGATCAATAAAACAAAATTGACAGTCCAGAAATAAAGCTATGTATATACGGTCAACTGATTTTCTGCAGAGGCAGGCCTTTTCAACAGCCTTTTCAACAAATGGAGCTGGAATGACAGGATATCTACACATTGTACCATATATAAAAATCAACTCAAAATCCATCACAGCTCTAAAGGGAAATTCTAAAACTGTAAACTCCATGAAGAAAACACAGTGGAAATTTTTGTAGTCTTAGAGATTTCTTAGATAAAACACAAAAGCATGACACATAAAAGACAAAAATGATAAACAGGACTTCAAAATTACTAATTTCTGCTCTCCATAAGATGCTGTTAACAAAATGAAGACAAGCCACACAGTGAAAAAATATATATATGTAAATCATGTCATCTGAAAATGGACTTGAATCCAGAAAGAATACAAGAATGCTCAAAACTCACTAAGAAAACCCAATTTTAAGAAGGGACAAATGATCTTGACATACTCCTGATCAAGGATAGACACTAGCAAGTAAGGACATGATAATATGCCCTAACATCATTGTTCATTAGGAAAATACAAATGTTGGCAATGATATGGAGCAAATTCAACTCTCATATGCTGTTGATGAGAATGTGAAATGGTAAAACCACTTTAGAATGCAGTTTGGCAGTTTCTTAAAAAATTAAACACACACTTACCATACAACGTAGCAATTCCATTCCTAGTTATTCACCTAATAGAAATCAAAGTCTAGAAGTGCCTGGGCGGCCCAATCAGTTAAGTGTCCGACTCTTGATTTCTGCTCAGGTCATGATTTCACTGTTTACTGAGTTTGAGCCCCACATGGACTCTGCGCTGACAGTGCAGAGCCTGCTAGAGATTCTTCCTCTTTCTCTGCCCCACCCCCACTCACACTCACTCTCAAGATAAACGAACTTTAAAAAAATAAACAAAAAAAACCCAAAAAAGATATGGAAATCTACTTCCACAAAAGACTATTAACTAAGCACCTTTATTTTTAATACCTGGAAGTGAAAACAACCCAACTATCCTTCAAGAGGTGAATGGAATATACTAAGTAAGCTATAGCCAACCAATGTACTACTATTTGCAACAAAAAGTTAATGAACTATTATGCACTAGTCAACATGGATGAATCTCAAAATAATTATGCTAAGAAGCCACACCGGATTGTAGAACTCACACATATGTAATTCTAGAATCTCTAGTAATAGGAAAGAGGTTCAGTTGATTGCCTGAGAATAGATAAGTAGGTTGAAAAAAAGAATTTTGGAGGGGACAGGTATT
Source organism: Neofelis nebulosa (assembly GCF_028018385.1). Lineage (NCBI taxonomy): Eukaryota > Metazoa > Chordata > Mammalia > Carnivora > Felidae > Neofelis > Neofelis nebulosa. The sequence goes on from NC_080782.1 coordinate 132,038,167, forward strand.
TTCATTATCCTGAGTGTAGTGATAATTTCACAGGTATAAATAGTTCTCAGTTTATAAAAACTAAAATATGTGCAGTTAATATTAAATTTAAAACAAATTCATTGCATATTAATAACTGGTAGCAAGACTGATTCATATGAAAGGCAAGACCCTTTCAAGCCATTAACTTTAAAAATTATGGCCACCATCTTTCTTTTTGGAAAATAACTCCGTTGAAAAGTACAGTATGTCAATGCTAAAGATCAAAACCATAATTACTAATCAGAAAGAAAGCATATGCCAAAAATAGTTCTCTAGAAAACCCCATATAATTTAGCAGGAGCAAGAAAATTTAGTGGATTTCAAAATTACTCATTCAAATGCAGTCCATAAAGTACCAGTCTTTCATTACATTTTGTAGGAATTACATAAAAAGTAATTTTTTTCACTGCCAACCAAAAATATTTTAATGCATTTTATTAGCATTCATCTCATATCACTATTACAATGTAATTCACATGCTGCTTAGAATTAATGAAGAAATAATGAAATCAGGTCCATTTTAATTAACTGCTGGCATCACATGCTGCTTTTGTACCTCATTAAATGGCACCTCCATCCCCATTTGCCTGTTATTTATACTGAAGACAAAGCAAATTACATTATTTCCTTAGCTGAATTTAGCCATTGAAAAAAATTTTTAAGTTTATTTATTGGGGGGAGGGATGTGCCCACTGGGATGTGAGCAGTGGAAGGGCAGAGACAGAGGGGGAACAGAGAGAATCCCAAGCTGGTTCTGCCCCGCCAGTGCAGGGCCTGATGTGGGGCTTGAACTCATGAACTCTGAGATCATGACCTGAGCCCAAATCAAAAGTGAGACACTTAAATCAACTGAGCCACCCAGGCACCCCAACCATTTTAGACAATATCAAAAGTGTGTAAGCTCATCTCTTATCCGAAGATACCTCTTCTCCAAATTAACAAGGCTCAGTTCCATCACAATGCTATTAAAAACAAAACAAAACAAAAAAACCTTCATCTTTAGAGAAATGAGTTAATAGTGCTACTTAGAATACTTTTAGGGAAGTCAGAGAGAAAAAGTATACTAGTTCTGAATCAAAACGAATGGCACAACTAGAGCGAATGTTCCACATATGAGAACATCTTTCCAAGTCACTGCTGCCTCAAGGGGAATGTCCTGTCTTGGGACACTTATCATAAGCAGTAAGTATATTAGGATAGTGATGTGAAAGTACCAGATCTAGACCAACTTTATGATACCTGGCAACCCTCGGATCCTAAGAATTTAAAAATAAAATCTATTTTTAAGTGCCCAAATCCACTGCAAAAGTCTGTTTAGGAACACCTGGGTGGCTCAGCTGGTTAAGTGTCCAACTTCAGCTCAGGTCATGATCTTGGAGTTGCTGAGTTGGAGCCCCACTTCAGGCTCTGTGTCTCCCTCTCTCTCTGCCCTCCCTGGCTTGTGCTCACTCACTCTCTCAAAAATAAATAAATGGTTTAGGAAAAAAAAAAAAAAAAAGCAAGAAGCTAAAGCTCTAAGTCTTACAGTAACATTGTTGCTTAGTTTCCATTTTCCCCCAATGAATAATGGCTTAAATCATCAGGCCTTTACCCTATTAAGTTACTCTGATACTGAAAGAAAAATATGTACTAAGTATATGCCCCATCTCCTTGCTCATTTTATTGTCAAATGCTAATTCCTTTTTTCTTCCCAAAGAAATACAGATCTGGCAAGAACAATAAAGACCTGTAAGAAATCTAGTCAAATTTCCTCATCTTACACATTCAGAAAGGTAAAGAAATTTGCTCTGAATCTCTTAACTAATCAGTATACTGTAATACCTATTAGCACTGCAATAAGTCACTGCCATTTATTTCCTTCCTAAGTACACTGTAAAGAAAGGCATATAACTATTCAATTATACAGTTTAAGTGAAAAGTTATCTGGGCAATAGTATCATAGCCAGAGGTGATACTGTTGAAGACTCAAAACGTTCTGCCTCTTGCCACTATTTGCTGGTGCTAATAACACTGCACATAGTAGGGTTACAGAAATGGATAGAAGTGAGGTTGTATTTGAGAGTACCTGTGAATGAGGCAAAATGTTTAAAGAGGGAGAAAGAATGTATTTCTAACTACCAGAGTTTCAGAACTTCTGGAAAAGGCTGCATATGTCTTAATGAAAAACAGAAAAGGAGGGAGGAGGTAATCAGATGGACTACCAGCGTGAATGCAAAATTGTACAACTTCAGAAACACTAAGGAAACCTACCTATATAGGTATACATACACTTACCAGGCACCAAAACAATTCCACTCCCAAGAGAAATGAAAACAGGTCCACACAAAGAATATGGGCTAGAGGAAGCTGTACAGGATAGCAGTTTAAGAAAACAGGCTCTGGAGTAGAACTGCCAGAATATGAATTCTGGCTCTGGCACTTACTAAATATGTTGAGTTTAGGCAGTTACTCACCATGCCTCACTCTAACTATAAAATGGAAATAATTCATAACGCTATTGTCAGGTTTAAATTAGGTTAATACATGTAAAATGCCTAGAATGTAGTCTTAGCACAAAGCCTTCAGAGTTATGGCTATCAGAAGGGGAATGGGATTTGATATATGATGTAAGATTACAAGAGTAACTTTCTGAGTAAGTCAGAGGACATTTTAAAATACATATACACACGCACAGCCTCTGCAGTACGGTGTAGTCAAGAGTTTACATGGATTTTGATTATGGGCAATGTTGAGTCATTTCATTGTTTCCAAGTCTAACTGCCATGGAGAAATGCAGGCCAAGTTTTCTGCACTTTGGTTTCACCAACTATAAATAAAAACAATGCCACTTACCTCAGAGAGTTATTTTAAGAATGTAGGAAGATGTTCAAAGTGCTTACTTAGTACAATGCTTGGCACATGGTAGCTTAAAGTTGACACTATTTTATTAAAGTATTATTGAAATAAGCACATTTTAACTACAATGACCATTTGTCCTTATTTGCTTATGACAGCACCAGTTTATGCAAGTTTTCACAATGTAGTTACAGCCATTCCTCTATCTCGGTATGTCCCAGTTTAAATGAAAAATTTTCTCATTATGTCCTAGTTTAGATGATAAATCATATGGTTGCCCTCATTTATAAATGAAGTACTTTCAAGATTCTCCATCTACTTAGTTCTTTATCTTCTCAAATGTTCTCTTATTTCCTTTTAATGCAATCACCTCTTTGTTCTCCAACTCAACATCTCCATTTTACACACACACACACACACACACACACACACACACACACACACAGTCTCTGGCTCTCACTCTCCTAATCTCTTTATCCAGGTGGTTGGTAACCTTAATGCTCAAGTCCAGGTTTCTCTGTCACCCCATACTCCTCAGCAATGTCATGTTTCCCAAATCTAATCCTTCTCAAATTCTTACCTGTCCCTTCAGTCTTAATTCCAAGAAAAAAGCCTACTGACCCAAAATACCACCACCACCACCACCACCACCAATTAACATTTTAGGTCTCTTTAGAGATATCGACATTTTAACAGCTAACTCCTAGAGAGACAATGCCTTAACCCAGAGTAGAGAATCTACTAACATGAATTTTAGACACTGTGAAAGTTGACTAGAGGAGACAATTTTGAGAAATATTTTCTCAAATCAAAACTCCCCAAATCAAAAATTTTGGTGGGTTTCTATTAAATAAATACATCAGAGCGGTCCTGTTTTTTTGTTTTTTTTGTTTTTTTGCTGGTTCTCAAATAATCCCGACAGAAACACCACAGGCTTTTAGCTCAAATATAAGGTAACAGTTCTTTAAGGGTTTTGGCCCGTGCCTTCTTTTCACTCTACAAATGCTCCCCTGAATTATGTTGGATCACTGCCCTGAGTTCAGTTATATGCATATTGATGACAGCCAAATCCACTTTCCCAGCAGAGCTCTATCTAAAGCAAAGTTCTCAAGCAGAGATGCCTTTCAGCTCAACCTCCTATAACCAAATGCATACAGTATACCTCCACCTGGATGTGCTACCTGTCTCAAGCTTAACTGAACACCAATTCTTCCACGACACTCCTCTACTCCAATCCCACTCAAATAACTTTCATTAAATTCTCTCAGCCACCCAGTTCCCCAAACCAAATCCTTGACTCCTCCCTTTCCATCTCTTCCCCCGACAGTCAAACAACAATGGAATTCTCTAAACTGTTTTTCCAATCTGTTTCTTCTTACTCCAAGAGTCACTAGTGAAGGTCTGAGCACCACCATCATATCTAAAAAATACTATTATATCTGTTTACTGATCTCTTGGCACATCTCAGCCCTCTAATTCACTGCCATTTGGGGTAGAATGATCCTTCTAAAATGAATGGCTGGTGCCATTTATTATTTTTTTTATTAAACTCTGTTTATCTGTTAATGACTAATATCCTCAGGAACATCTCCATTAATAAAATTTCTAAGGGCCTTTTTGATGTGGTCCCAGTTTTCCCTTCAACATCATTTACTACCTTTTCCACTCAATGCCCTATAATTGTGCCATCCAACCATTCTCAACTTCATTCTGTTCCACAAAATACCAGGTTCTACCTGTCATGGCTATAGGGCATCACACTTGGTGTTCAACTTAGCCTGGCATACTCTTCAGAACTTTATATGGCCATCATTTCCTTCAGGAAACTTTTTCCAACCCTCTCATCTATTTTAGGTGCTCTTCAAAAGTATCAGGCACCTTCCATTTAAGGCACTTATATTAAAGAGGTTATCAATCCTGCTTGTACCTCCAAACCATGAAAGGAACTTAGGGCTAGAATTTCATATTCAAAAGTTCAGGAATATGGCCTCTTATTTTAGATACCATATCTTAAGAGACATTAATAGGCCAGAAATATCCAGAAAAAGAAAAAGCCAGAGGTATCAGAATCCCAGATTTTAAGATACACCACAACACTATAGTAATCAAAATAGTATGGTATTAACATGAACACTGACACATAGATGAGTGGACCAGAATGGAGAGCCCAGAAATAAACCTACCTTATATGCTCAATTAATCTATGACAGAGGCACCTGGCTGGCTCAGTTGTTTAAGGGTCTAACTCTTGGTTTTGGCTCAAGTCATTATCTCACAGTTCATAAGATAGAGCCCCATGTCGGGCTCTGCACTAACAGTGCGGAGCTTGCTTGGGATTCTCTCTCCCTCTCTCTCTGCCCCTCCCATACTTGCACTCTCCCTGTCTCTCTCAAAATAAATAAACTTAAAAAAAAATCTGTGACAAAGGAAGCAAGAGTATACAATGGGGAAAAGATGGCCTCTTTAATAAATGGGGCTGGGAAAACCTGACAGCTACGTGTGAGAAAATGGAACTAGACCACTTTCTCACACCATACACAAAAATAAACTCAAAATGCATTGAAGACCTAAATGTGAGACCTGAAGCCATAAAAATTCTAAAAGAGAACAGAAGCAGTAATCTCTCTAACATCAGCCACATTTTTCTAGATAGGTCTCCTGAGGTAATGGAAACAAAAGCAGAAATAAACTACTGGGACTACATCAAAATACAAAGGTTTTGCACAGTGAAGGAAATCATCAACAAAACAAAAAGACAACCTACTGAATGTGAGAAGATATTTGCAAATGATATATTCACTGAAGGGTTAATATCCAAAAGACATGAACAATTTCTACAACTCAACACCAAAAAGCAAACAATCTAATTAAAAAAATTGACAGAGGAGGGGCACCTGGGTGGCTCAGTCGGGTAAGCTTCTGACTTCGGCTCAGGTAATGATCTCACAGTTCTTGGGTTCAAGCCCCATGTCAGGCTCTGTGCTGACAGCTCAGAGCCTGGAGCCTGCTTCAGATTCTGCATCTCCCTCTTTCTCTCTGCCCCTCTCCCACTAATGCTCTATCTCTGAAAAATAAACGTAAAAAATTTTTTTCTTAAATGGACAGAGGACCTGAAAACAAATTTTTCCAAAATAAGACATACAAATGGCCCACAGACACATGAAAGGATGCTCAAAATCAGTCATCATCAGGGAAATGCAAATCAAAACCACTATGAGATATCATCTTACACCTGCAAGAATGCCTACTTGAAAAATGTAAGAAGTGTTTGGCAAGGATGTGGAGAAAAAGGAACCCTCAGGGGCACCTGCGTGGCTCAGCAGGTTGAGCATCTAACTCTTGGTTTCAACTCATGTCTCATGGTTTCGTGTATCCAAGCCCCATATCAGGCTCTGTGCTGGCAGCATGCAGCCTGCTTGGGACTCTCTCTCTGCCCCTTCCCCACTCACACTGTCTCGGTCTCTCTCAAAAATAAATAAATTAATTAATTAATTTAAAAACAAAAAAAGGAACCCTCATGCACTGTAGGTGGTAATGTAAACTGGTATGACCACTGTGGAAAACAATATGAATGTTCCTCAGAAAATTAAAAAAAGAAATACCATATGATCCAGTAATTCCACTACTGGGTATTTGCTGGAAGAAAACAGAAACACAAATTCATAAAAGTTTTATGGACCCCCATAGTTACTGCAACATTACTTACAAAGGCCAACATATGGAAGCAACCTCTGTGTCTATCAACAGACACATGGATAAGGAAGATGTGGTACACACACACTGGACTATGATTAAACTCCCTTAAAAAAGGATGAGACTGTACCATCTGCAACAACATGGATGGACCCAGAGGATATTATGCTAAGTGAAACAAGTCAAAATGAGAACGACAAATACCTATGATACCTATGATTTCACTCATGTGGAATCTAAAAAAACAAATAAACAAAAAACAGAATTAGACTGATAGAGAAAAAAATTGATGGTTGACAGATGGGAAAGCAGGTAATGGGGAGGACAGGCAAAATGGGAAAAGGCAAGTGGGAGATATAGGATTCCAGTCACAGAATGACTAAGTCAAAGAAATAAAAGGCATAGCATAAAGAATAGAGCCAACAATATTGTAGAAGCATCATATGGTGACAGATGGTGGCTACACCTGCGGTGAGTACACCATAACATACAGAAACAGTGAATCACTTTCTGTATATGCAAAACTAGTATAAATGTTGTGTGTCGACTATACTCAAATTTTTTAAAAAACTTAGAAAAAGAATATATCCAGAGAAGAGAAAGCTGAATGGTGAGGAATCTGAAAAATATGCCATGTAAGAGTTAAGGGAACTAGAGATTTATCACAGCTTTCAAATGCGTGTAGGCCAGAGCATACATCATGTGAAAGAGGAAGCATTACTGTGGGTTATCAAAAGAGGATGGAAGCAAAGCCACTATGTAGAAGTTTCAAAAAGGCAATTTTTGGTTTAAAAAGAAGAACCATACAGGGGTGCCTGAGTGGCTCAGTCAGTTAAGCATCCGACTTCGGCTCAGCTCAGGTCATGATCTCGCGGTTTGTGAGTTCAAGCCCCATGTCAGGCTCTGTGCTGACAGCTCAGAGCCTGCAGCCTGCTTTGGATTCTGTGTCTCCCCCTCTTTCTGCCCCTACCCTGCTCATGCTCTGTCTCTCAATAATAAACATTTTTTAAAAATTAAAATAAAAATAAAAAAAGAAGAACCATATAAAGTATAACTGTCCTTCCAAAGACAATGGGTTGGCTAGAAAAATGGTGAATGCACACTCGTCCAAGTTTAAAAAAAAAAAAAAAGAAAAAAGAACACTAAAAATAGTTCTACACTTGAGAGAATGTCAGATTAAATAATATTGACAGACCAAATCAATTATAACATTCTAGGACGCCTGAACTTCTAAAATATTTTAAATAGGACCAGGTGGCAGCTGAATTAAAGCAAATTACCCTAGCCTACACTGTTAAGAAACAATGCCCTAAGACCTAAGATTTAACTGCCTGTTTCACAAAGAAATCAGAGGAATCACTCATTAAAAAAAAAAAAAAAAAAAAAAAAAAGCTGAAGACTTTTCTTATATTAATGAAGGTTTCAAAGAAAAAAAAATAAAGCATTTTCAGTAAGACTACATGAAGGGAGAGTTTCCTATTTTTTTATTTGACCCTATGTGGGGGAAAAAAAAAATCTAGATAACAATTGGTCAGTTTATTCCCACAGAATGCTTATTTCTCCAAGAATGAAAAGATACAGGGGTATAGCTCAAGGGCAGAACATCTGATTGCAAAGGATAAAAAATAACAAGAAGGCTTATTTAGGATGTAATCACTTTTAAAAAGATTTTGTAGACTAACAAATATTTGGCTTCCGATTTATACATGACGAACAGAGAAAGGCAAAAAAAAACTTTTAAAGTTTTCCTAATGTTTTGTAGAATTATCATGGCCAAGGTACAAAAGAAAAATTGAGAAGAATGGAGCTAACTAAAGGCTATGTGCTCTCTGCTGCCATATTTGATTTTATCTTTAGATGAAACTGATCTGGAAACAGGCCATTTTTGCATGGGTGAGAACAAAAGTGAAAAAAAGCATGTATTTATCTTCATGGTAAGACGTTATTAAAAAGCGAAAAAACTGTCCAAATTAGGAACTCATTGTCAGCTCTCACTATTTACAACCTCCACACTTTTATTTTACAACACTGAGAAAAAAAAATACTCTATTTTCATTAAAACATTACTTTTAATAAACAGGCTGCATTCTTAAGTTTGATTTTATTCAGAGATGGAATCTTTTCTCCTTATAGGAAACACTTTCCTATTAAAATTAATATTACAAATATTACGAGTCTTTAAAAATAAACTAAATTTATAAAACATTATTTATCTTTCCATACAACTTTCCAAAACACTTTTGTATATATGAAAGGCAGTACCAGGAAAGCAACAAGCCTCCATTTTGGGTTGACTTGTGTCCATTTTCCCCTATTATACCCCACAAAATACATACTGAAGTCCTAACCCCAATAACTCTGAATATGACCTTATAGGACTATTGCAGATAGAATTAGTTAAAATGAAATCATACTGTAGTAGGGTGGGTCCCGAAACCACTATGATCAGTGTCCTTAAAAGATGCCAGCCAGGTGAAGACACAAACAGGGAGAATGCCATACAATAAGGAAGGCAGAGACTGGAGTCACACAGCTGCAAGGCTAAGAATGCCAAAGAGTGCTGATAAACCACCAGAAGCTAGGAAGAGACAAGGAAGGATTCCCCTACAGGTTTCAAGGAGTGTAGTCCTGATGACACCTTAATTTTGGATTTCTAGCTTCCAGAACCATGAGACAGCAAATTTCAGTTGATGGTATCTTACTGTGGCAGCCGTAGGAAACAAATACAGCTTTCACTTATTTGATTAGAAAAGTGAAAAATCATCACATCATGTGAATCTAAATGTTACCATCATGATCACTGCAATCCATTACCCAATGAAAACAGAACGTTGGCCTTGCTTTGGAACTGTGACTGTCAACAAGGTCTCCAGCTAACAGAACTGAGTCCATGTTTCTATTAACTGTAGATTTTTTATTCACTATCTAGGCTAGACTCATACAAAGGCCATTAGGTGTTATAAATATGTGTTTTCCATCACTCTCTAACTGGGCAGTCTTCACGTTCATACTTTACATCTTATTTATTTACTCATTTTGACTAAGTAGTATATATACAAAGTAAATGGGAAGTGAACTTTTTTTAATGAACTCGGCGTTTTTCATTTCTTTAACATTTTTTAATTTTAAATCCAGTAAAGTTAACAACATACAGTGTTACATTAGTTTCATGTGTACAATACAGTGATTTTACAATTCCCTACACCGTTCAGTGCTCAGCACGAAAACTGTCCTCTTAATTTCCATCACTGATTTCATACATCCCCCTCCACCAAGTTTCCTCTGATAACCATCAGTTTGGTCTCTGTAGTCAAGAGTCTTTTTGGTTTTGTTTTTTGGTTTGCCTCGTTTGTTTTCCTTAAATTCTACATGAGTGAAATCATATGGTATTTGTCTTTGACTGACTTGTTCCACTTAGCATTATACTCTCTAGATCTACCCATGTCAATGCAAATGACAAGATTTCATTCTTTTTTGTGGCTGAATAATATTCCATTGTGTCTATATACCACGTCTCCTTTATCCATTCATCTGTTGATGGACACTCAGGTGGGATTTGAACTATTTCACCCTCTCCTATCTATCAATCACCCTGTTCTCCACTCCCAAGACAAGCACTATTAACATTTTCTTATGTATCTTTCCAATGATATTTTATGCATTTATAAAATTATACGTGTGTATATATAATTTTTGTGGTAGACAAAATGGTAACATATTCCATTTATCATTTCATATCTAATTTGTATTCTTGTACCTTAGGAGAGGATTCTGTATAGGCAGGACTTCTATTTTTATTTGCTGTACAGCATTCCACTATATAAATGTATCATAATATACCTGACCAATCCTCTGTAGATGAATATTTAGAGCGCTGCCAATGTTTACCTTTATCATAAATGATACTGTAACAGCTGTCCCTTTATTGTCTTTTTCTTGAGCCCTTTCTTTGCCATCCTGTTTATGACTGCAATCTCCTCTTCCCTACCTTGACAGTCCCCACCTTGCTCCAATGCTTTATTTCTTCCCAGAGCACTTGAAGTTACCTGGCATTCTATGTATTTTACTCATTCATTGCCTGTCTTCACCAACTAGAAAGGAGGCTCTAAGAAGACACAGATTTTTTTCTCTTTAGTTTGCAACTGAACTCCTGCTACATGAGTCCCTACAACACAGCTAGTGCTCAGTAAGTATTCATTGAATAACTCAATTTTTTACTTACTCCCACCAAAGAAAAACCTACATAACTAAAAGGTACAACATATATTCCCTTTACAAAAAAAAAAGTTTGAGAAAGAGAGTGTGTGTGTGCGCGCGCAAGAGCAGGGGGAAGGGCAGAAAGAGAAGGGGAGACAGAATCCCAAGCAACCTCTGCTCTGCCCCACTGCCCCCAACGCGGGGCTCAATCTCACGAACTGTGAGATTATAACCTGAGCCAAAATCAAGAGTCAGATGCCTGACTTAGCCACTCAGGCACCCCAACATATCTTACATTTAAGGCAAAATAAATCATAGTTTCCAAACTGATCAATAATTGCCCTTTAATAATTGCCCTGTATTAATGTGCTATATTATGGCAAACAAGATTATGACATTTTAATTTGATCCAGATTTGATACACTCTGTGAACCCAGGAATGTCTCCATTTATTTCAGCTTATTTGCCCAAGGATAATGCTTCCTGATTTTACTGAATATTACTCAATTAAAGGATGAGTCTCTGCATCTTAGTATGCAGTGGCCCTCCTGCACTGACACTATCATTAACATGCAATTTCTTCTACCAGCTGTGCATTTTCAATCCCAAGAGTGACTCAGTGTGGTATTATTTCTGGTAAATGCAGAGGGTGCTGAAATCACAACTTATTTTCAGAAAGTCAATACATTTTTAATTTATACCAACTGCCTTCCTAAGGTCTTCAGATGTGGTAAACTGCATCATTCTCTTGCAGAGCACTCAGTATGCATTTCAGTCAGGCCCTGGCACACTCTGGCCTAAAAGTGGTCACTGACAAATTACTCACTGGGAGAGAAGGGAGGATATACTTTATAAGAAAATAAAGAAATATAAGTTCTCACTCATTTTTATATTAAAACTTAACAAATCTATATAATAAACTGTAAAAAGAACTCTATGTTCAACAATTCAATACTCAAAATTAACAAGTATATATACTATTATTCAGTATGAAGATCTCCATCATAAACCAGATTGGTAATCAATACAGACTTCCTGAGCTAAAATTTTTTTTTTTACTTTACCATGGGGAGAAAGTTATATACATTCAGGAGAAACTGTACTTGGACTAGTAATAATGGGGTATAATACTTTCTTGTGATTTTCACAGCAGCAATGAGCCACAGGTCCCATCAGCCATGCTATCATGGGGGTAAATGACAGATATACTTACAACCATTCTGTTTTTCACTTACAGCATTCAATATATTACATGACACATTCCACAGTTTATTATAAAACAGGGTTTGTGTTAGAGCTTTTTGCCCAACTGTAGGCTAATGCAAGCATTCTGATCACATTTAAGGTAAGGCAGGCTAAGTGATGATGTTTTTGGTATGTTAGGTGTATCAAATGCCTTTTAAACTCTGGATACTTTAAACTTACGATGTAACCCCATCCAAAGGAAGTCAAGGAAGAGCTGTACTTTATTCCAAAAGAACACAACAGACTGGTTCCCTAACAACTTCAATTCCACCCACTCCTGTGTATGTACAACCCTGTCTGTTACCAAGAGGCAAATAACCCCCAAACTTAGCAAAGGAATCATTAGGAAGGTTCATGGGTACTGGGTCATGTTTGTTACAACAGCATTTTGAAGGGTTTCTCTAAGCTTAAAAGGGAAAATATATTAAATCTGCAAGAAAACTTAGATGTAAACAAGAATCTTGATCTTTTACATTTATTTTTAAAACTTTATTTCTGAAACAGATAAGAATCTGTATTTTTTAAAAAGTTATGGCCATAAAACAGTAATTTTAAAATTTACTTTTTTAATAAGTATAGTAGTCTTCCCCCTTATTCCTGATTTGTTACCCACCAGCAACCTCATGATCCTCCTCATGAAGCATGGTCAGAAGGTCAAGAGTAACCTAATGTTACATCACAAGACCTGTATCAGTCACCTCAGTTCATCTCACCATGGAGGTATTTTTTCATCTCACAATATCACAAGAAGAAGGATGAGTGCAGTACAGTAAAACATATTAAGAGGGGAGCCTAGCCAGCTCAGTCAGAAGAGCCTGTGACTCTTGATCTTGAGCCCCATGTTGGGTATATGGATTACTTAAATAAACAAGACAGAGAGAGTGAGCAGGGGAGGGGCAGAGAGAGGAGGACAGAGGATCTGAAGTGGGCCCCACACTGAGAGCAGTGAGCCTGACGTGGCGCTCGAACCCACCAACTGAGAGATCGTGACCCAAGCCGAAGACAGACTCTCAATCGAATGAGCCACCGAGCGTCAGAAGATGGTACTGATTCTCAAGTCTCCAGGGCACCAAAGGCATAACTGGGAAAGTCTCAGGTCAGCAAAGCAAGAAATACTGAAAGAAACTCATGGTCAAGATTCCTTGCCTAATCAGTCTATGTTAGTATTACAATTTGCAAGGGAAAGTAGTCATGCAGTGGTTGTTCAGTGCAGGTGTTACCATTTCTATTAGCATTGAAAAAGTCAGGCCACTTGGACAAGAAAACAAACACAGCCTGGCTGGTTTGACAGTGAGGACTAGTAAGTTATATAGCAATATTTTCCATTAAAGTAAGTAAAAAGAACCCACAGGGTCAAGATGTTTGGCAGCATATTCTTTAAAAACATAGGCAAAATAGACACTTCTCTAAAGAAGACATCCAGATGGCCAACAGGCACATGAAAAGATGTTCAACGTCGCTCCTCATCAGGGAAATACAAATCAAAACCACACTCAGATACCACCTCACGCCAGTCAGAGTGGCCAAAATGAAGAAATCAGGAGACTATAGATGCTGGAGAGGATGTGGAGAGACGGGAACCCTCTTGCACTGTTGGTGGGAATGCAAATTGGTGCAGCCGCTCTGGAAAGCAGTGTGGAGGTTCCTCAGAAAATTAAAAATAGACCTACCCTATGACCCAGCAATAGCACTGCTAGGAATTTATCCAAGGGATACAGGAGTACTGATGCATAGGGGCACTTGTACCCCAATGTTTATAGCAGCACTCTCAACAGTAGCCAAATTATGGAAAGAGCCTAAATGTCCATCAACTGATGAATGGAGAAAGAAATTGTGGTTTATATACACAATGGAATACTACGTGGCAATGAGAAAAAATGAAATATGGCCTTTTGTAGCAACGTGGATGGAACTGGAGAGTGTGATGCTAAGTGAAATAAGCCATACAGAGAAAGACAGATACCATATGGTTTCACTCTTATGTGGATCCTGAGAAACGTAACAGAAACCCATGGGGGAGGGGAAGGGGAAAAAAAAAAAAAAAAAAAGAGGTTAGAGTGGGAGAGAGCCAAAGCATAAGAGACTGTTAAAAACTGAGAACAAACTGAGGGTTGATGGGGGGTGGGAGGGAGGGCAGGGTGGGTGATGGGTACTGAGGAGGGCACCTTTTGGGATGAGCACTGGGTGTTGTATGGAAACCAATTTGACAGTAAATTTCATATATTAAAAAATAAATTAAAAAAAATAATAATAAAATAAAATAAAACCCAGCATTGGTAGGCAAAAAAAAAAAAAAAAAAACATAGGCAACATACAATACTCCAGAAATTACATCTTTGACAATTTGGTAAACTTAAGTTTTAATGTCAGTTCTAAAATATATGAGGAAGTACAAAAGCTTTCAAAAAACTTTTAGGGTCAACATATACAAAAATGTTTAAAGGTAACAACTTGCAGAGAATAACAGTACTGTAGAACTAACTATAATAGCAACAGAACACTATCAGCTCTTTAAAAATAAATTTGGAAAGTAACTGGGAGGAAAAAATGCTTATACCAAAACCTAATCTCATGCTCCTTGCAAGCAGTCAACAGGGATTCCTAAAGCAGAATTAGGTTTCCAGGTCAACTTAATACTTTCTCTTGCAAAGGATAGATGCCATGCTCACAAATACTTAATAGTGAAGAACCTAAGTCATAGCATTTGACTGGTATTTAGCAAAAGGCTATTTAATGACATGTTCACCATACCGAAACTACTCAAAAGTTTGGTATCTCACAAAATATGGTAGGTATAAATACTTTCTCATAGAAAAGCATACTAACTTGTAATACTCTCAAAATTTTATGAGCAAATAAAAATTTCTTTACAAAACTCAGTATCAAAAAAGTTTACATGTTTTCATTCTAAATTATAAGAAGAAAAGCTATTTTTACTATCTGACACATTCTTTTTACAGATTACCACACCTTCTCCTTGTTAACAAACAACTGAGGTAGCATAAATGATTTTTAAAAAGATATTTAGGGGTGCCTGGGCAGCTTAGTCAGCTGAGCATCCGACCTCGGCTCAGGTCACAATCTCATGGCCTGCAAGTTCAAGCAGCCCTGCGTTGGGCTCTGTGCTGACAGCTTGGAGCCTGGAGCCTCCTTCGGATTCTGTGTCTCCCTCTCTCTCTGCCCCTTCCCTGCTAGCTCTCTCTCAAAAATAAATTAACATTTAAAAAAGGAAAAAACTTAAAAAGATGTTTAAATTACACGTTAACTCAATCCTATGAAAAACCAGCAGTGAGGAGTAAACACGAGATTTTACAATTATATTCTTTTTTTTTTAATTTTTTTTAACGTTTATTTATTTTTGAGACAGAGAGAGACACAACATGAATGGGGGAGGGGCAGAGAGAGAGGGAGACACAGAATCGGAAGCAGGCTCCAGGCTCTGAGCCATCGGCCCAGAGCCCGACGCGGGGCTCGAACTTGTGGACCGCGAGATCACGACCTGAGCCGAAGTCGGACGCTTAACCAACTGAGCCACCCAGGCGCCCCTACAATTATATTCTTTGAAAATATTTCACCTACTCAACCCAGAGGTAAACACTATAAAAGTTTTTACAAACACTAGTTTATTTCCAATTGGAAATGTTAGAATTGACATGCTGTTTTATGAAATTAACAGAAAAGCAATGGCTCACATTACAGGAAAAGAAAATTTTCTGAATAAATCAAGTCTAAGTTGTATTTTTTCATCCCACCACCTTCAAAATACACTACACATAAAGCCTTGTCACCTAACAAATATGAAAGCTTGTGCTGAATGTTAGATAGGTTATTCAAGTAGTGCTTGGCATTCATTCTTTCCTACCACTCCTTCTATATGCCTTACTGAACCTCAGGCACAGGAAAGCTAAAAGAAAATAAAACCAGAAAACTAAATTTCCCAGATTTCACCTAACAGTTAGCATTCGGAATCAGGTTCTACCAGTAAAGCCTCATTGTGAGACCTGGAAAGCAAAAGTGAAGCAAAGAAAATTTGGAAGCTATCCTTCTAATGTTAATTTAAGTGGTAAACAATGACACAAGAGAATCGATGAGAAACAGTTACAGTAACTTTACTCACCAGATGCAAGGATATCAAGAAGCAGTCACATCACAGATTCAGCATTCCTATGACGGGTCCCTGGTTTTATTTTCCTGACCTTTCAGCTATGGCTTTATGTTCTTAAAAATATAATCCAGTGATGGTCCTCTGACTCCGACTCTTCGAAACCAAACAATGATTTTTTTTTTTAAGTATCAAATTCTCTGTATAAAATAACTTTCCACCTGAGAATCCTAAAATACTGTTTGTATCTTGCAAAGAATGCTCACAGATATAAGTTTAAACTGTGCATTGGCTGTATTTATTCTCCCTTTCCCCAATGTAGAAGTCAAATACACAAGAATTAGTGTTATTCTGTACTACAATTATGAAGTGAAAATTTGAGGTGAAATGAAGAATTAAAAGTTCTCTTAGCAGTAGTATGAAACGACTATGACAATTAGAGCAACATAAGAGCAACATTTAATGAAACCAATACTGCACTGTTAACTAAAATTTAAATTAAAAAAAGAAAAAAAATAATAACACTGAATTATCTTTTCTTGGCTAAATAAATTTATCAGTAATATACAAAGCTATAGCTATGGTCATTTTTTTTAATTTTTTTTTTTTTAACATTTATTCATTTTTGAAAGGCAGAGAGAGACAAAGCGCCAATGGTTGAGGGGCAGAGAGAGAGGGAGACACAGAACAAGAAGCAGGCTCCAGGCTCTGAGCTGTCAGCACAGAGGCCGACGTGGGGCTCAAACCCTCAGACAGCGAGATCATGACCTGAGCCGAAGTTGGCCACTTAACCGACTGAGCCACCCAGGCGCCCAGCTATGTTCATTTTTTAAAAACGTTCTTGGGGCGCCTGGGTGGCTCAGTCAGCTGAGCGTCTGACTTCAGCTCAGGTCATGATCTCACATTCTGCGAGTTCGAGCCCCGCGTCAGGCTCTGTGCTGACAGCCCAGAGTCTGGAGCCTGCTTCGGATTCTGTGTCTCCCTCTCTCTCTGCCCGCCGCCCCCCCACCCCATTCTCTCTCTCTCTCTCTCTCAAAAATAAATAAATATTTAAAAATTTTATATTAAAAACATTTCTTTCACTCTGATTATTAAAGAAATATATGCTGGGGTGCCTGGGTGGCTCAGTCAGTTAAGCACCCAATTCCTGGTTTCAGCTCAGGTCATGATCTCAAGGTTGGTGGGATCGAGCTCCATGTTGACTGATCTCTGCACTGACAGCACAGTGTGCTGGGGATTCTCTCTCTCCTCTCTCTGGCACCCTCTGACTTGCTGTCTCTCAAAATAAATAAACATTAAATTTTTTTTAAAGAAGTATGTGCTTATTGCGAATTGTATGGAAAATACAGAAATGTTTAAAAATTTTGATAATCCCCATCCCCCACTACTACATGCACTGATTAACAAGTATACATGTACAACTTAATATCTTAGTTTACCACATGGGCAATCATTTTCCCTTGAAACACTCCATAATTGTTAATGGATGGTACAGGCAGATGTGCCTAATGTAACCATTCCCCTTCATTGAAAATATAAGTAATTTTCAATTGTTCTTTCATATAAATAATGCTTCGCTGAATATTTCCGGATAGAAAGCTTTTTTTTTTTCTTTCAGAGTTTATTTTTAAGTAACCTCTACACCCAACATGGGGCCCAAACTTATGACCCTGAGATCAGGAGTTGTAGGCTCCAGTGACTGAACCAGCCAGGTGCCACAGAAAGCTTCTTTTAAGGATAAACAAAAAACGTTATATATCCATAAAATATTATTCAGCTATAAAAAGAAATGGTGCAGTCTAGTAATTTCTCAAAATGTTAAATATAAAGTTACCCTATGACCCAGTAATTCTGCTCCATACCTATGATAAATTAAAACATACATCTACATAAAGCTGCATATGAATATTCATAGCAGTATTCATAATAGCCAAAATGTGGGAACAACTCAAATATCTATTAACTGATGAATAAATAATATGTGGTATATCCATACAACTTATATTCACCCATAACAAAGAATCAAGTGCTGATACATGCTACAACACTGAAGAACCTTGAAACATTTGCTAAGTGGAAAAGCCACTCACAAAAACACACAATACTGTATGGTCCCATTTATATAAAATGTCCAAAGGAGGCAAAACCAGAGAGACAAAGAACAGATTACTAGTTGCCAAGAGCTGCGAGAAATAGAGGAATGGGGAATGACTGCTAATTCTTTTTGGAGATGATGAAAATATTCTAAAATTAGATAGTGCTGATGGTTGTGCAACACTGACTTATACATACTTTAAAAGGTGAATCACGATATTTGAATTACAATCCTGACACCAATTCCGAGGTACAAAACACACCAACACCAAGCAATTCTCCAACACCAACTGGGTGTCCTATAACTCAACTCAATTCTAACACTATATACCTAGAAACAGCATCAGATCCCATAGGCTAAGGGGCTCATTCCTACAAGACTGCCCCGCCCTTCAGAAACCAATCATTAGTCCAGACTGTCATCTGTGCTCCTGAAGGTGCCAGGACATCCTCCTCAGGTGTAATTAATATGCTACAACAGCTCACACAAGTCTAAAAAACATTTTAGTTAGGAGATTACCAGTTTATTATGAAAGGATATATATAATTCTGGAACAGTCAAATGGAAGAGATCAACAGGGATAGGAGAAGGGCACACAGCTTCCATAATCTCTGAGTATGTCACTCCTCCCAGCACCTTGACGTGTTCACCAACCAAGAAGTTATCTTAACCTCATCCTTCGTGGTTTTATGAAGAGGCTTTATTACACAGTCATGACTGATTAAATCACTGGCCATTGGTGACTAAGCCTGCAGCCCCTGGCCCTCTCTAGGTCAGAAGGGTGGGTTCCCCTGGCAATCAGCTGCCACCCTTTAGTGCTTCCAAAAAGTTACCTCATTAATGTTACAAAAGACACCTTTAAGGCTCTCTTACTTAATAAATCCCAAGGGGGTGGGAGGGAGGGGAGGGTGGGTGATGGGTATTGAGGAGGGCACCTTTTGGGATGAGCACTGGGTGTTGTATGGAAACCAATTTGACAATAAATTTCATATATTGAAAAATAAATAAATAAATAAATAAATAAATCCCAAGGGTTTTAGGAGTTCTGCACCAAAAACAGGGAAGACCCAAAAGATTATTTATTGTAAATAACATCACATAAATTACCTCAAGAAAGGTGCCATTAAAAAAAAAGAAAACAACCTCCTCCCTCAAGAAAGGATGAGGATTATTTCCTTAGGATATAGTTTCAGAGACAAAAATACTACTCTTTTATATATTCCAAACTGCTTTTGAAACAAACAAACAACGTTCTACACTCCCTACAGCAATGTATTTGATACCTGTTTCACTGTATTCAGGTCAATTGGAACCATTTCTTAAATCTTAAATCTGATAAGAGACACTTATAAAACACATTTTCCCATATTTTAGTCATGTTTTTCCTTTGCAAAGGGTCAGTTCTCAGCCTTTAAAATAGACATCTTTATGCACACAATTGTTACACTATACACAAATGCTTCAATTTCTCAAGAAACAAAGAAATTAGTTATTAACCATTTTGGTCAGCAATAATGAACTTGTCCTAACTCTCTTCTACTTTGGCTTTGACTTTAAAACTTTCCTTGAAGTCAAAATACTTTTTAAAAACAGTTACAGGAAGCACTCTCCTCCTTAAATAAGCAGATTTTAAGGACACTACACTGAATCCACCTGGGTTACACGAATTTCCAGTTTCCTGACTGCAATTCACTTTTAAGTGAAATGTCCAACTGACTCCAGAGATGTTTTAAAATAGGGGTTCCTGGGTAGCTCAGTTGGTTGAGCATCCAACTCCTATTTCAGCTCTGGTCATGTTCTCACAATTGATGGGTTGAGTCCCACATTGGGTTATGCACTAATAGCATGGAGCCTGCTTGGGACTCTTTCTCCCACTCTCTATGCCCCTCCCCAACTTGTGTGTGTATGCTCTCTCTCAAAAATTAAAATAAAAATACACCTAAAAAAATAATAATAATATAAGGTAGCAGAAATGAAATATTTATTAACTTTCTATAAGCCAAGTACTTAATATGTACTTCATTTAATTCTACCGAACCTATTACCCTCACTTAATAAAAAAAGAAAATTAAAGTCACCAAGACTGAGGGCTGACCATGCAGCAAATATGTGGCAAAGTTATGGATCAAACTAAGGTGTGCTTGGGGCACCCGGGTGGCTTAGTCGGGTTAAGTGTCTGTCTCTATTTTGGCTCAGGTCATGATCTCAAAGTTCATGGGTTAAAGCCCCGCATCAGGCTTCGTGCTGACAGTGTGAGGCCCGCTTGGGATTCTCTCTCTCCCTCTTGCTCGGCCCATCCCTGGCTCATGCTCACTCTCTCTCTCTCTAAAAAAAATAAAACCAACAGAAAGAACCCTAAGGTGCGCCTAATTCCAAAGTCCATATTCTTTCTGCCACTTTACAATGCTTCCCAAGTCACTGACTCTGAAAATGAGACAAGATTTTCAACACCAGTACTGCCATTTAATATGTGACTAATTTGAGCTTAAAGTGTGTATCATTTTTAGAAAAACAAGGTATTTATTCACAAATACAAAAATGGGAGACTACAAATTCACTGTGAGATGGAAATCTAAAACAATACCTATTCTTAAACAGTAAAATGTACAGAATTCTATATATTCTTCAATTTGTATCAAGATTCACTGAACCTTCCAGCATTTACAAACATGTGATCACTGACTGAAAAACATTTTTTGAGGAACTGACTGCCAGTCTCCACTTCAGACAACAAACACATCATTTCTCAGTAGAAAAGGCCACATCAAGCACAATGCCTTTTATTCTTCTTTACCACATGAGAAATGTTTTCAGGATTATATGCACCAACCAGGAAGTAGCACTACAAGTTAAGAGAAATGGCTACTTAGCTTACTTAAGAAGCAAGAGTACAGGAGCTTGTGAGCAAGCACTAATACAACAAAGAAAAAGACAAAATCAAAAACAATAAAAATAAGGTAAGAAACCAGCTTTCAACTCTACCAAAGGTAATGAATACAGCTGTGATAAAGAAAAAGTCATTTAAACCATACAACTCTTAAAGGACTCTTCATGAGCTTTTAAAAACTACTTTTAGTCCCGAGCAACTACTTGGTAAGATTAGGACTGATTTCCAAAGCATGAAATATGCCAATACATATTACAAGGATGTGCACATTCATGAAACAAAAATCAACACAAACGTTAATACAAGAATTCTTACACTTAAAACCTTTTTCCAAGCCCTCCTTCACTCCTCATTCTGACATATGAAAAAGGGTAGCGACAGGCACCTGGCTAGCTCAGTGGGAAGAGCATGCAGACTCTTGATCTTGGGGTTGTGGGTTCTAGCCCCCTGTTGGGTACAGAGATTACTAAAAATAAATGAATTTTTAAAAATAAAATAAAAGAGGTCGAAGTATCTAGTGAAATGGTCTTGGATAGATGAAAGCCTTTAATAAAACATATTTTTCTTCTAAAATTATTTTAATATTAAGACATTGGGAGGACCTGGGACAGACCAAAAAACAATCTTTATATACAGCCCCGAATTTTTTACCCTAGGGCTATTATTAAAATAAGTCCACTGTACAAAGAATCATGTACTGTTTTCCTTAGCTGGTACAACACAATCAAGCTATTGTGCAATGGTAAAAGAGCTCTTAAGAAAAAATTACTGCTGAAGTAATTTTTGAGTCGAGGTGACTTACCACATTTTACTCTCCATAAACACCATTGTTTTTAATCACAACTTTACTTACAGCTTTACCCACTGTCAAACAAAATTTTCACTTTTCAATGAGATCCTTTCAAACTAAAGTAATAAAAGTAATGCCTTTAAGATCACAGTATTTGCTAAATTGTTTACTAAGTGAAAAAACATTTGCTAATCAATTTGCCTAAAAGGACATTCAACAAAACATTACCAGTGGTGATCTTACTGTGACAGAATTATGGACGTGTGGGTTTTTTAACATATATGTATACTCTGATTCTCTGCATCAAATATAAGTTATTTTTTTAGTGCTTGTGCATAAGAGACAGATCTTGAGTTAAACGATAAGAAATATAGGTGCCATATTTTAATTCATTATCACCAATGCAAATCCACTTATTAACGTAAGGCAAATGTCGCTCAAAAACCGTCAGTAGGTCGACAAAGTTCAATTTTTAAATGAAGCTCGTCAGGAAAATTTTTTTTTTTTAACGTTTATTTATTTTTGAGACAGAGAGAGACAGAGCATGAACGGGGGAGGGGCAGAGAGAAAGGAGACACAGAATTGGAAACAGGCTCCAGGCTCTGAGCCATCCACCCAGAGCCTGACGCGGGGCTCGAACCCACGGACCGCGAGATCATGACCTGAGCCGAAGTCGGACGCTTAACCGACTGAGCCACCCAGGCGCCCCTCGTCAGGAAAATTTTAAACAAATGTCCTAAGATAGGTGCCTATAAGAAAGTAACCTTATGGTGGGGGGAGGGGAAACGGTGAGATGAGGGAGGAAAACAGTTTGGAACATTCAGGTGATCAGAGGAAAAGACAAAAGACAAAAACTACTAAAACCTGAGAAACAGGACAACATCATTTTGTTGATTTAAAGATTCACAGAAGAAATCAGAGTAGCAAGAAGCAAATTATCAGAGACAGCAGGTAAGCACTTAGAGGACAATGGGCAAAAGGTGAAAACAAAAAAAGGCGGCGGGGTGGGGGGGGTAACGAACAAAACACAAAACACTGAACTCAGACGTATTTATGTCAATCTTTCTGAAAAGCAAATTTTAAAATAAAAGTTACCTACTAATTTATGACTCAAATTGAATCGGCTCTCAGTTGTTTGTTTTTTTTTTTTTACGTTTATTTACTTTTGAGACAGAGAGAGAGCATGAACGGGGGAGGGTCAGAGAGAGGGAGACACAGAATCTGAAACAGGCTCCAGGCTCTGAGCTGTTAGCACAGAGCCCGATGCGGGGCTCGAACTCACGGACTGTGAGATCCTGACCTGAGCCGAAGTGGGCCGCTTAACCGACTGAGCCACCCAGGCGCCCCTCGGCTCTCAGTTCTTCACCAGAAAAAGAACACCTTACAATGAACATAGCAACTCAGTAGCAAAAACAAAAACACCTTCAGAGGCATCTCAAGGTCTTACGTGCCTGGAACTAGTTAAAATTAAGTATGCAGTTAAACAACTGATAAACATACAAATAGTTTTTACACATTAAAAGAATCTACAAATCGTCAGATGTTAATGGAATGTAATTTTGAAGAACAAAAAACTTACAGCTCTAAGGTAAACCCATGACTGAACTGACTTCCTGACTACAATGAAGAAATTATCTTTAAGCCGAAATAAGTAACTCAACTAGTTTAAACCACAAAACACTGTCAATATTCAAGCATTTTTATCCATAAAAACAATTTCATATAGTTCTACCCAGTGGTCTGCTGATAAATATTTAACAACCACTTCTCTGGAAGAAAGGTCCTGATTTGTACCTTTTGCAGACTACCATGTTGTAGAGTCCACAGCCAGTTTCGAGCTGCCACCATGTCATCACTGAACACAGAGCTGGAGAGATGCACAAGATCAGCTCACCAGCTCCAACACACCATTAGTTTTTCCCAATACTCTCATCTAAGCATCATCAGCACAGTTCATAAATTTTCTCATCCTTTCCTTAAATCAGGCTTTTACCTGAATAATTCTGTTTCCTACTTCCCTACATTAGAAGGAATACATTTTTGACACTTTAAAATATCAGTGCACTGAAATCCATTCACAATAAAGAATAGATGAGGCTGGTACCTCATTTTATTCATTCAATACTTTTTTTTTTTTTAATTTTTTTTTTTTCAACATTTTTTATTTATTTTTGGGACAGAGAGAGACAGAGCATGAACGGGGGAGGGGCAGAGAGAGAGGGAGACACAGAATCGGAAACAGGCTCCAGGCTCTGAGCCTCATTCAATACTTTTTTACTAAACACTTATCTAGTGCCTGAGCACTGTGACAGCAAGGAACAAGAAAAAGGAGCTCCTTGCTCTCATAAAGTTATAATCGATTTTAGGACGCAATAAAAAAATTAAAAATATATTATCTTAAGGTCTGAAGAATGCAGTAGTGTAGAACAGTGATGGGAGGGTGCTATTTTAAACTGAGTGGTGAGGAAATGAGGTGATATTTAAGCTGAGATCTTAAAGATAAGAGGCAAGCCTTACAAAGATCTGGGAACCATCATTTCAAAAGGACAGAGGAAACAACTAGTATAAAGAAATCCCTGGGGTGCCTGGGTGGCTCAGTAGGTTAAGTTTTGGCTCAGGGCATGATCTCAAGGTTTGCTGAGTTCGAGCCCCAGGTCAGGCTCTGTGCTAATAGCTCAGAGCCTGGAGCCTGCTTCAGATTCTGTCTCCCTCTCCCTCCGCCCTTCCCCCACTCACACTGTCTCTTTCTGTCTCTCTGTCTCAAAAATAAACATTTTTAAACATTTTTTTAAAGCCCTACGCAAGAACAAGCAAGGCATGTTTGAGGAATTAATTTGTGGCTAAAGGCTTATGAGAAGGAAAGGTGAGCTACTCTGAGAGGTTGTCAAATCTGTATTATATAAACAGAATGTGAGTGAGCTTTTATTTCCTGAGTGAGTACAGTTTGTATTTTATTCTGAACAGATGGGGAAGAGTACTTTGAAAAAGCTGTTCTATGAATGAATGAATGCATACTTTAACAACCCTTTATGAGACTCGGTTCACAGCGTATTATTTATATTCACTTTTCTCAATATTATCATTTTGGTTACTTCACAATCCACCTAGAACAATATCAAGTTAAAGCAGGCCATAGTAGGCCTCCAACTATGAATACACCTAAAAATAAACTTAGAGATTTGACTACGTATCACTTCAGAAATAATGATCTTATTAATCCAAGATGGGTATTTCATATACGAAATGCTAACATATGAATTCAGGTAGGCCAATGTCAAATTCTAATGAAGACTATATAATTAGTCTACAAAATAGAACGATTAATTCAAAACTGTAGGCAAACACTTGTTAGTATGTCATCCAGAATCAACTTTACAATAAACTTTTAAAAAACTGTGTCATGTTTTATTTACTTTTTATAATGTCACAGGTTTAGTGTGAAAATTTTTATATTTTAATTTCCTATTTAATATGAAAGAAAATATACCAAATCTGATTTACAGATATAATTGCATAGAAGTTAAAATATCCAGCATATACACGTTTATATTACATCTGTGTATTACAACTACAGATACATACACATACAACACATACAAACCCATACCTCTATGGCCATGAAAATTAAGTTCACATTATGGCAACATGAAAGTCCATCAGACTAGTCAATCAAGTCAAATTACTGCATATTACATAAAAATAGAGAAATGTTTAGACTGGTTTATGGAGAATAATGTACGCCTAATGCATAAAAAGTTGTTCATTTAGAAACTTCTAAGTCACCTATTTTAACAATTTATTTAAAGGATTTTTTTTTAATCAACAGGAAATGAGACTTATAACTCAGAAAAAAAAGAGTTTAAAAATAAATAA
This sequence comes from Neofelis nebulosa, assembly GCF_028018385.1. NCBI lineage: Eukaryota > Metazoa > Chordata > Mammalia > Carnivora > Felidae > Neofelis > Neofelis nebulosa. The sequence goes on from NC_080782.1 coordinate 132,063,905, forward strand.
ATTTTAGAGGCACCTGGCTGGCTTAGTCAGTGGAGTGTGTGACTCTCGGTCTCAGGGTTGTGGATTCGAGCCACACATTGGGTGTAGAGATTATTTTAAAAGATAATCTTCAAAATTAACTAATTAACTGACTTTAAAAAGATTTTTTAAAAATCTTGTCCCAGCATAATGAAATACTTAAAGTTTACATTATTGTTAACTTCCCTCACACTCCCATTTCCTACTTAAATATTAAATTGCAGCTTTAAAAATTCATTTAAATACATTCAAGTATTTTCCACTAAAGAGCACAAATATGTTTATAGATATTATTCAATAAAATTGTGCACACTAATGTAGCTAACTGCTAGCTTACCAAAGAACTACAATAAGGCTACTTACAGTTCTCCCCCCTTTTTCGAGGGGGTGGTAAACAGGCAGTGCAATACCAAGAGGACAAGGCATACTCATAAATTTTTGTACAGTGAAAAGCTCTAAAACTATGAGACCTCTTTTTGACCTCTCTACAAAAAAATTAAGAAATGCTAAGTAAATGTCAGGTAAGCCACATTCTTGATCATAGTTTTCTTTAACAAAAGGAGTTTGGTAATAGACAAGCAACTACATTTTGGCTCCCAATCTCACTTGAACCAATGTCACTGATAAAAGAAAGGCAAACTATAGCCCAACTTGAAGAACCTAGTAAGTCCATGCAAATCACCAACATTCAGAATTCAATAAACAGCCCAAAAGAAGTATGCGGCAAGCCAAAAGTAGTTTGTCACCCTACTTCCAAATCAGGCTTTCCTTCTCTTTATTCCGTTTACCTTACCCTCTCTGTTCCTTTCCTACCTCCTCTGTCCCTTACCATTTTCCTGTGTATTTTCACTTTCCATACACAAAAAGTGATTTGAACAGTTTTTCATCTTGTGTCTAAATGTCTTTATGTAATTTTTACAGGACTTTATAGCTTTAGGTGAAAAATTTTTAGTCAAAATAGTTTTAGTTATAGAAACATACATAAAAGTTGTTATCAAAGACCTGAATAACAAGTTAAATGGCCGCTCATTTAGCAAATGTGAATGCTCATCCAGTGCGAGTCATTATACTGAGGGTCCTTTAATGAAAAGAAAGCTCTTTCCCCAAGGAAAGAGCAAAACTCTAAAGCAAAACTGTGCTTGGCGGGTTTAACAAAGTTCCAAGGAGGCCTGCGTACCTGGTGTGGAGTAAACCAAGGAGAAACTAGTAGTACATGTCATCAGAGAGGCTGGAGGCACAGATTATGGAGGGCCCTGTAGGCCCTGTTGTATTCTGGCTTTTACTCTGATTAAGGAAAGCCACTGAAGGGTTTAAAGATATAAGTAAAATAATCAAACTTTCATTTCAAAAGGATCACTCTGGCTACTGTGTTCAGAAAAGCGGAGAAGCAGCAAAGAGACCAGGAAGGAGACAACTAAAATAAGACAGGCAAGAGATAATGGTGGCTTAGAGAGAGAAGCAGCAGGTGAAGATACCAAGTTATGGTTGTATTCAGACTTACAGTAGATTTTAAGATAAATACAGGACATACTTTCGTTATACATTATTTTGAATCAGAAGTGGGAGTATGAGAAAGAGGAGTCAAGAATTTCTATAAGGTTTCAGCTAGAAAAACTGAAAGAAGGAGTTATCACCTAATAAGACAAAGGAGACTGGAATAGGAATAATCATTGGGGTGGGAGAGCAAGAAGGATGAGGGGTTCAGTTTTGACTTATTAAATGTGGGATATTTACTTGGGAATGTTGACTTGGCAGTTGGGTACACATGTCTGGAGGTTAGGAAAGAGAAGCTGAAGGTAACATTTTTAGTTTGAAATGTATGATAATTCTAGCTAGAGGATAGGATGAGATTACAAACACTACATATAAATATAGAAGAGGTTTAAACATAGAGCTCTGGGATACTGCCTTATTTTTTAGAAGTTGGGGCAACAAAACAGAACCAGCAAAAGAAACTGAATATAAGGAGTAGTGTCCCAGAAGCAAAAGAAAAAAAGGTTTCAAAGATAAGAAAATTATCAACCATGTGAAATGCTGCTGCTACTACAACCAAAAGGATTAAGACTGAGAAGTGACTAGGGAATGTATCAGCAAGGAGGTCATTAGGAATCTCAACAAGAGTAGAGTAAAAAAGAAAAAAACCCGAAGGTAATGGATCCAAAAGAGATAGCACTGATGACCACAAAAAACTCATACAGAAAACAGCACCTGAAGAAAAGTGTGGTGTTGAGGGAGGTTTGTTTGTTTTTTTTTTTTTTTTAAAGATGGGATATATTTCAGCATATCTCTACACCAACAGGAATGATCCAGTAAAAATGGGAAGCAGTGATGACGCAACTCATTGGCAGGCAGGAGACCAGTATGAATACAGAGGCAATGCAATGTCCTTGACAGCAGGGGATAGAACCAAGGGCAGAAGAATAGAGGCCATGGTCATAGCATAATACAAAATCCAGACAGTGTAGGTAGAGAGGCAAAACTTTTCTTCTGATTGCTTTCATTTTTAATATACAAGAAGCAATGTCATTAGCTGAAAATGAAAAGAAATGCTCAAGTTTTCAGGAAAGATGTAAAATGGTCATTGAGGGGAAGTGGGAGAGTGATTCAACCGGGGAAATGTACTACAGTTACAGAACTGTGGGCAGCATGAAGGGCCCTCCTTAGGTCTGGTCACTGGTCATGAATTTACCAGGAGACCAGGTCAGCAGTGTTGTTTTCCTCAAGCTACACTCAAGGTGACATACAGGATGGACTAGATGCAGAACTGAATTGGGGGAGGAGAGGCAAATTGCGAGAGGAGTACAGCGAAGAAGTGCTATAGGGAAATGACGGTGTACAAAAGGTAGAAACTGTAACACGGACCATGGATTCAAAGCATGGACACGGCAGAAGGGGTACTTGTGACAGTAAAAAAAGGTGGTGGCAGCAATGGGCTATAGGTCCCAGACACAGAAGTACTGTTTAAGTGGGGATAATTTACAGAAGAAGCTGGAAAGGTACAACGTTGGGGTCCTGGGGGAATGCCTAAAACTGAGTCGTATGAAATAACCTTAATAAACTAAGGGCGGGTCTAGTTAAAAAGTTCTAGAATTACTTTAATACTAAAGCAAAACCTCTCCTTGGACATAGCCTGAAGATGAGGCCAACTGGAAGGTGAAGAGAATGTAACAGAAAAATTGTATCACAAAAATTGTAGGTAGAAGATTCCCAGACATGGAATCCCCAAAAAACCCATTTCCAGCACTTCTGAAGAAAGGGTCCACTTTGAACAACTGCCCAATTCAGAAAGCACCAAAGTCAGATCATAACGGGATGAGCCATGTTAAAATCATACCTTTCCCCCCAATCCCCTTTCCTCAATGAGCTGGACCCTGGACAGGTGAATTGGACAGCATTTTAAAAAGGTAATGGTAAAATAAGAGACATCTACCAGGACTCCTGCTCCAAAGCAGGCTTCTAGATCTCAAGAAGTTCTGAGCTAGAAAAGCTCTAAATTAAGAGTTTTAACAATGAATATTATATTGAACTGTGCCTTCTAACAACAAAATAAGACTATTACTGACAAAGGAGCACAAGAATTTTTATTATCTAAAAGTGACTAGAAAAGCTATCTGATCTTCCTAAAAGCTCATCCACAGGCAAGGAAATCCTTAATCTACAGGGACAGTTTAAAGGTATAGGGTGAGAGAGTTGTTTTCTGCGTAAACTTTATCAAATCCCATCCACTACACATAACAATTCCACAAATATCCATGGGTTCCCGCTATATGTAAGAGCAAAATATGCTCAATTGCTCAATATACACAATATACTCAATGCTCAATTGCTTTATTAAGCAAAAAGTGGGAGAATATTAAGCTAAATGAAACAAAATTATTTTACTAAGTTGTTTTACTGAAAGATGCCTATAATAATTCAATCATAAAGATTCAACTGGAAATCTTAGCATGAATTTGTAACTGGGAAAGAGAGAAAATGAAAATATCAGCACTCATGGGTTAGTCATTTTCAAAGACACCTAAATTTAATATGAAATTATCTAAGGCTTTCTAAGAAAAAGGGAGGTTTGTTTTACTACAATCCATTGTGACTAAAATGCATTTGCAGGTATTTTATGGTGTCTTGATAAAGACAGCTTATTACCAAGTCTTTTGGCTTGCAGTTCAGAACTCCCTTTGGATGGGAGCCTACAACTCTTTCAGCTAAATCCTGCTCTGTTCATTATTTGTTAGTATTATAGAAATGTTCAAGTATTCTTAAGCTTTGAAGTGAGGTACCAGGACACATAAAGTTAATTATTAATACGCTAAATTCCAAGTTTCTCCACATGGTATGCAAAAAACCCAGAATAAATTCCCTCACCTAACTAGGAACTAAGGAATAAGGATAAGCACACATTTCACTTCTTTCTTCTCCAGAATGCACAGGGAACCCATAATGTTCCCCCTCCATGATAGATCTAAAACATCACAATCATTTAATAGTCAATAAAATGTTAAAATATTTCATGGGAATGGAGATTAAGAACATTGTAACAGATGAATACCAATATGCATTTCCAATTGTGAGAAAAAACTTGATACTTTCTTAATCTACACAAATTTGAGAACAGCTATAATATGCTTTTTATCAGCATCATTTAAAAAATAATTTTTTTTAAATATTTACTTTTGAAGGAGAGAGACAGAGTGTGAGTGGGGGAGGGGCAGAGAGAGAGAGAGGGAGAGAGAGGGAGGGAGAGAGAGACAGAGACACAGAATGTGAAGCAGGCTCTTCAATGCTGACAGCTCAGAGCCCAACGGGGGGCTAGAACTCACAAACCATGAGATCATGACCTGAGGTGAAGTCAGACGCTCAACCGACTGAGCCACCCCGGCGCCCCTATCAGCATCATTCTTAATCACTATTATATCTGACAAAGGAAACACTTTGTATAGCACTCTCAAGGGTCCCAAAAAAACTTTAGAAATCAACAAATTTCCTACTCCCATCCTGAAATAATACACATACCCTGAGAAAGAAAGCATCAACATTTCAAATACTCCAACAATTATAAAATGGTAAGGTTCTGGAATTTATTTAGACTCAAAACACTATAAAATCCTCCCAAGTAGTAATAATACTTTGAAAACACATTATTTTTTTAAAGATATAAAAACCTAGTCATTATGGGTTATTTCTTAAAAAAAAAAAAAAAAATTAAAATGTCTCAATACTCTTCACTTGATCTTAGCCAAAAGGCCAAGAAGCGATAAAATGTCTCAATACTCCTAACTATCAGGAACTCTGATGAGGAAGTTCATTTCCAAACAAAATACACCAAGCATTTTTTATTCAACATATCACAGCTTGCATACACTTTCAAAATATTGTTTTCCTTATTAGAGAGGGGGACAAGGGAGGGAGGGGTGGGGAGGGTGTGTGTGGGGAGAAGGCGGGGGATCTCAAGCAGGCTCCACACCCAGTGCAAAGCCCTATTGGAAGCTCAATCCCATGACTCTGGGATCCTGACCTAAGCCCAAATCAAGAGACACTCACCTGGCTGGGCCACCCAGGCACCCCTTGTTTACACTTTTTTTAAACATCACTATTAGCATCCACTGTTAGGTTTCTTATCAGCACCAGACTATCAGCAGTATATTGTCAAAGTAACTCTTCCTACTAGAAACATACATTTAAAGAAAAACTATCATAACCCTCTACAACTAAAAATTAAGGAATTACTTTCCATATTACTCCCAAGCACAGAGACAAAAAGTAGCCAATAAATCTAAAAATCTGAAGGCTCTATATGAAGGTACGTATTTTTTCCAACAATGTGTAATGTAAGGTGTTAACAAGTCAAAAGGGTCCACCTAAAATGAAATGTTATCTATAAAAAAATTATTATCCTACATTATTTTGTAATAATCTAAACTGACTTTGGAACACATCGATTTGGCCTTCTGATGAGGCCAAATAAAATAAGCACTGTTTTGGAGCACCTGAGTGGCTCAGTCAGTTAGGCACCCGACTTTGGCTCAGGTCATGATCTCACAGCTCATGGGTTAGAGCCAACCGCCCCCCCCCCCCCCCAAGTCCAGCTCTGTGCTGACAGCTCAGAGCCAGGAGCCTGCTTCAGATTCTGTGTCCCCCTCTCTCTCTGCCCCTCCCCTGCTCACACTCTGTCTCTGTCTCTCAAAAATAAATAAACATTAACAAAATTTTTTTACATAAGCACTGGTTTTTTTAACCCTATGTATAAAACAAAAAGAGGCAATGCAACCTTACATTCAGAATAAATTCAATACTACAAATAGCATTCTCTTTTTTAGTAATCAGTTTCATCACGGTCGCAATACTAGATAGAAAAACCTAAACATGGAACCATGAATTATTACTAATAGTCCTTCCCTTTTCAGCATGATCAAGTCAATATTGCATTTATTTGCAAATGGTGGCTACAAGGTCAAATCAAACTTCTGAATAGGTGCTTTACTGAAAACATTTCTTGTAGAAAAGGAATCCACTGTTTTTCCTTGGAGATTTTTAAAAATAGAAAATGCTGTATAGCAAAGATTACTTACAGAAAACAACCACAAGTACATTACTCTTCAATAAATACACTGTACCAAATTTATCCAGTGGGGAAGAAGGAGAAAATAAAAATACTAGGGTGTTAAATGTCTTCCTCCCTTCATTTTAAAATGTAGATTGCTTTTATTAAACAGACAATATGGAAATTCATTGTCTCAGCCCCATGAAGTTACTTATTAACCATTAAACAGACTGTTAGGGATCTACACTTCCTGCACTCCACCTGCCATCTTTCCCAACTTTAAGTAGGCAGCAGGGGTACAAGACAGTCCCAACTTGCAACATCGATCAAGAGGAAAGAACTTCACGCTCAGGTTAAAACCATAATTGTGGGTTTCGTTTGCTTCTAGAAACTCAGCAACCAACTCAGGTGCTAGTACATAATGGGTGCTTAATGAATACCGGTTGAATAGGGTTTGATTGGTGCAACAGTAGTTTTCCTTTCCCCCTAACTTTAGAGTTCCCCCTAGATCAAAAAGCAACTTAAGACTAGGCCATCACGGTCCCCCCAAAGCCCATAAACTTCATTTATTCGTAAGGAAAGAGAATGTGGGGGGGGGGGGGTCTCAAAAAAACAAAATACAAATCACTTTAATTTCTTCGCTCTTTCAGAAGAAAATCAGAAATAGCCCTTGTTTTTAAATAACAGAAAATGTCTACCAACTTCCCTCAAAATGAAAACTTCCACATTTCAACCCTATTTTCTACACTTGTAACATGGAAAACTGATTATCAACACTACGTATAGGTTGGGTAAAAGCAAGAAACACGAATATAAAGAAAAACTACATGTTGTCTGCCAACGGTTTTTCCTCGAGTCAAGAGGGTTGTATACCTAAATTTTACTAGCTCTGAAATCAGTTTCGAGGTTTCAAGATTCGCTCATTCATTCAAATACTTTACTGAGCACCTACTATAAGCCAGGCACCTTAACAAAATGTGTCAATTCTGTGAACTGAACCTCAGCACCAAATTCCCGTACAGAAGCTTATCATCTACAGTTACAGCAGCTAAAGAGAAATCCCAATGTTGTTTCAAGTACACATGAAGTCAGGCCATCGGGGCTCCTTTTCAGCTATGAATGCGGCATCAGCGAGCCGCTACCTACCACACCCGTTACCAAAAATCACAACTAAAGCAGCAAGCGCTCGGTAAGACAACCTGTAAGAGTAACACGAGCTTCTCCGAGGAGGTGGTCAGTCAGGGCTTTCTCTCCGGGGCCCAAAGAGAACCGCGGCGAGACACGCGGGCTGAACGCGCCGCACGCCTCAGGCGAGAGTCGGGGCTCCGGAGGCTGGGGGGGGGGGGGGGGGGGGGGAGGGGCTCCCCGCCCCCCCCCCAACTCTCACCTGGAAGACCCCGACCTTCTCCGCCCACCCCCTCGCGCCTTCCTCCTGACTCCCAGACCTGCAAAGTTGGGGGGGAGGGGGTGGTCCTTTCATTTCCATTTTACATCAGGCGGGCGGTTGGCTCCCTCAGCCACCCGCCTGCCGTGAATTTTGAACTGAGCATGTAACCATTTCTCAGAAGGAAAGGGAAGAAAAACCAAAGGCAGGGTCCGCAGGAAGACCTCGCCCAGACCTGAAAATGGAGCCGCAGGCTCAGCCCACAGCCCGCAGCGCGCGGGGGGTAGGGCCGGGCCGCGCTCCCCACTGAGCCCGTGGCGACGGGGGTTCGAGGCTGCGGGCCCCCGCCCAGGAGGCCGCGAGGGCGAGGGGTGGAGGGCGGCGCTCGCCCCGGACCGGCGCTGCACTCACCGTCGCCTTTGTCTCAGCCTCCCGCTCCGGCCGCAGCCGCTCTCGGTGCCGGCTCCGCGGCTCCTGCCACCCCCACGCCCGCAGCTGCGCTCCCCGGCGCGCTCGCCGCTTCCTGGCCCCTCCCTCCCCGCCCAGGCTCGCGCGCGGGCGGAGCGATAGGCGGCGCGCGCTCCGAGGAGCGAGGGAAGACTGCGCCGCCGCGCAGCTGCTGCCGCGCCGGCCCCACCCCTTGCCCCGCCTGGGCGTTGGACTCAGCCCGCGACCCCCACGACGCGCAGCGCCAGCAGCTGCGCGCGTTGGGAAGCCCCTTCCGAGGAGAGACAAGGGCCGAGAGCGGGGGCTGGAGCCCGCGCGGGAAAGGACGTGCCGGAAGATGGCGACCAGGTCTGGGTGGGAGCGGACGACAGCCCCTCCTCGCCCTGCGCCGGGGGACTGGCAACGGTGGCTCGCGCCCCCACCCTGGACCGCGCGGAGGGGAGGTGCCTGCACTCGAAGTGCGACCGCGAGCGCTGCCAGGCTGGCCGGGGTCGGCGCTGAGCCTTGGCACCGCTTGTCGGTTGGAAGTGTTCGAGAGACAGATACCCCGAAATCAAATTCCTGGACCACAGCTTTTGCTTAACGTCGGAATCGTTGAATCTGTCATCAACTAACTGGCTTTTACGGCCTAGAACTTCCACCTGACATTTGAAAAGTGTGAATGTACTCGTGTCCTGGATCTCTGAGTCTTATTTAGCTGTACATTTTATATACCCCAGAAATCAGACACACCTAAGAGTGCCCATCTAGCAGCCAACATTCCACCAAAATGACTACAATAACTTTTCAGGCCTACCGCACTTGGAATATCATATAATACACACGTCTTCTCCACCTAGATGGATTATATTCGTGCAATATTAGTGGGTTTTTTTCTAAATGTATAATTCTCCCTTGCTCAAAAAGCAGTTCAAGACCTAGCCACAGTCCTTCTAGCTAGTTGCTCCGAACAAACACTTTGTGGAGTCCTTGGCTCCTTTCCTTCTCTCATCTTCACCTCCAAGCCTTCGAGCAAGCCTGCTAGTTGTACCCTCAAAATGAATCAGAATTAGACTGCTCATCAACTGCATTATTTCCATTTTCTCTTGTCTGGATCATACTTCAGTGGTCTGTTAAATGGTCTCCCTGCCCACCATTCACTCAGTCCCTTGTCAGAACAACAACCAGAATAAAGAATACTCTCTTGGGATGCCCGTGTGGCTCAGTGGGTTAAGCATACCACTTTGGCTCAGGTCCTGATCTTGGAGTTTGTGACTTCCAGCCCTGCACTAGGATCTCTGCTGTCCAGGTGGAGCCTGCTTAGAATCTTCTGTCACCCCCCCCCCGCCCCGCCCACTCCCTGCCCCTCCCATGTTTGTGCTCTCTCTCTCTCTCTCTCTCTCTCTCTCTCAAAAATAAATAAACACTTCAAAAAAGAATACTCTCTTAAAAGTCAGCTCCTGGCTTATCTGGTCAAAATCCTCCAGTAGCTCTCTTTCACTGTCTGTAAAAGCTAAGGTCTTTATGGCGACCTACAAAGCCCTTGCTTTGCCTTTGCCCCTCACCTCTCCCACTCCAGCTCCAACCATCCTCCATCCTTTGTTGCTTGAATGTTCCTGACAGACTACTACTTAGGGCCTTTGCAAGAGTCATTCCTTCTGCCGGGAATAATTTTTCCTGTGTCTACTTTCCCTCTTGTAACTCCTTGCTCAAATCTCACCCTAACTGCGATGCTTAGCCTGACCATGCTATTTAAAATTGCAACCACCCCAGGGTGCCTGTGTGGCTCAGTTGGTCAAGCCTCCCACAACCACTCAGGCCATGACCATGGGTTTTGTGAGTTTGAGCCCTGCATGGGGCCATGTGCTGAGAGCTCAGAGCCTAGAGCCTGCTTCACATTGTGTCTCCCTCTCTCTCTCTGCCCCTCCCCTGCTAGCACTCTCTCTCTCTCTCTCTAAAATAAATAAATGTTAAAAAATAAAATATATTGCAACTTCCCCAACCCCAACTCTCATTCCTTCCTAACTTGCTCTTTTTCTTTTCTTTCCATGACAGTTTATTTTTTATTTATTTTTAATATATTTTTAAGTGTATTTATTTATTTTGAGAGAGAGAGAGTGAGCAGGGAAGGGGCAGAGAGAGAGGGAGAGAGAGAATCCCAAACAGGTTCTCGCTGTCAGCACAGAGCCCAATGCCAGGCTCAACTCAAAAAGGAAAAGATCATGACCTGAGCCGAACCCTAGAGTGCGATGCTCAACCGAATGAGCCACACAGGTGCGCTGTATGATTATCTTAAAGTCCATCTTCTCCAATACAAGATGAAATTTTGTTTTGTTCAGCTGATGTATTCCACTGCCTAAAGTAAGTGAAAAAAAAGATTTTTAAATCCCGAAATGATAAAAAGCTCAAAGAAAAAAAAAATAACCCAGTTTTTTTTAAACTCGCTCTTGTCCCAATTTCTCAGTTAACCATAGATCCTTATCTACATTATAATTTAAGCATTTTTTTTTTGTAGTTACCTGAGTGCAGTGAAAACTTGCCATTTAATGCAGTTTTTCTACCCATTGATATACTGGTATCCTATTTCACTAAGTAGGAATAACTTGTTACACTAGAGAAAGCTTTCTGGCCTGAAATTCAAAGGCATATTAATTCTAAAAATTTCCCAGGACAAAAAAACCCAGGAAATTCCTCTAACTGCATGTGAATCTATAATTATCTCAAAAATTGTTTTAAATGTGGGATGCTAGGGGCACCTGGGTGGCTCAGTCAGTTAAGCGTCCAACTTCGGCGCAGGTCGTGATCTCACGGTTCATGAATTTGAGCCCCCGCATCGGGGTCTGCGCTGACAGCTCAGAGCCTGGAGCCTGCTTTGGATTCTGTCTCCCTCTCTCTCTGCCCCTCTCCTGCTCACACTCTGTCTCTCTCTGTCTCAAAAATAAACATTAAGAAAAAAATTTTTTTAATGTGGGATGCTAAAAAAACACAAAAAACAGAAAATTCCTGAATTATAGCAAATGTAGGTGTTGTTTTGTTTTTTTTTTTAGCTTTGTTTATTTAAGTAATCTCTACACCCCATGTGGGGCTCAAACTCATAACCCTAAGATCAAAAGTCCCATGCTCTTCCAACTGGGTCAGCCAGGTACCCCACAAATGTAATCATTTTGTGTGAATGTCTTAAATAGTAACATTTCCTATCATTTATTCATAAAGGTTAATATTCATTATGTAAACATTCATTTTCAAGTTTCCCATATTATGTTTATAACACATCACATGCAATTGATTACCCTGATAATATCTAATTTCAGTTGCTACAGCTATTCATACACCCCTCTTGTCAATAGAAAAAGAAAATCAATTAAGAATACAATTCTTAAAAGATACCTTCTGTATGAAAGTCTGTGTGTGTAATTATCTGGTATTATATTTATAGCATATTCTCTGTATGTATTTATCTCTTATGATTTAAAACAAGTTAAAGCTACGATTATCCTTATAGTTTAGCTTTTTTTTATAGAATTAAATGGACTCCTTTTGTTTAAAAACCACTGATAATGTGTTTCATCAATGTCAAAACATGGCTTGTAATTCCAATAATACTAAATAATTTTACTAGAGTTAATATTATGATGCATCTGTACTGTCCTTAAAATTGTTACCAAGTAAAATCTTACTCCAAAGAACAGGTAGAAAATAGACACTGTTCATGCTTTATCTACTTAACATACACTGAAAACTCTGCTAAAATAAACCCAACCATTGTACTACAACAGTTTTGTTGTAGTATGAACTGTTTTGCACACTTGGTAGTTCATAGAAAAGAAAATGACCTCAACAAAACTAACAGTATATTTGTGCCATAACAAATGGAAACGTTAACGCAAAGAACAACAGCAAGAATGTGTTTGTCTATCACTACTCATGACCTCACAGCTGCCACATTGACTTGTTTCTGCAGTCTGTAATTAGTTAAATACATATCCCTTTAAACATGTAAACACATGAAGTTTTTCTAAAAGTATGGTATTAATATTTTTAAATTACTTTCCAAAATTTGATACCAGCTATTTCTCACATATAGGAGACTACAGTCTACACTGCACTATATTACTACTACACTATCGTCTACACTCTAGTTTGTAGTTCAAACTCTACTACAAAATAAGCTGGATGACCCTGAGCAAGGTTCTTAATCTTTCTAAACTCATCCTTTCTTCTAATTTAATGGGACCATAGTAGTACTTACCTCCAAGAATCACTGTGAGAAATCCATGAGAGAACTCAACCAAAGTTCTTAGCCTTGGGCCTTGCACATGCCAAGTGCTGGTAAATGCTAGCTATTATCATTACGCAAGCATATAATTAAGCTCATTGCCCTATATTTTTATACTGAGAAAATGGCTCATAATTGGCACCAAACGGGATGGTTTGAGTTCTACATCAAGATAGTATAATATGCAATTAAATGAACATTATTAAAGAGGCACTCACATTTCTTCTACCACCACTATGTGCCAGGTACAGTGCTTGATAACAAAGGAAGCTAAGAGAAATAAGGCTCAGACTTAGAACATCTTTACGGTTCAGTGACATACAGTAAGCAAATAACTACTTTCAAAGTAGTATAACCATACTTCCTGGTTTGTCAGGAACACCTTTTATCCTGGCTTACTAGTTATTTGTGCCTCCTTTCATTCTCATGTGTCCAAGTTTGGACAATACATTATGTGGTCACCCCTAACTAGAAGTATGTATGACGACACGCTCAGAATACAGGGAAGAAACCATCAGTTGTGTGTAAAGCTCTAAAGACTTACATTGCTCCTTGAAAGAAACATTTGAATTGTCCAAGTGGACCAAATGAAGGGGGAGAGATAGAAGGAAGATCTCATTTTTATTACTCCAAGTCAAAACCACAGAGCGTTTGCATACTTGTTAATAAACTTAGTAAATTCCCTTGACCAGTGTTAACATCGATTAGTTTGGTGATTTCATATTTTTTTCCTAAAGACATAACAGAACTACTCCAAGACACAAACAATATATAACACATATTCATTTCTTGATACAATAAATAGCTATTATGTACCCATGGTCTGTCTTTGATGTGATAGAAGATACAAAAAAATTGTATAAGACACAGCTAAGCTGCATAAGATCTAGTAGCAAACACCAAATATCTTAGGTAATAGTTAACAAGATAATGAGACACAGAGCACATGAAGTGGGACTTGGGGAGACTGAGAAAAATTGGGAACCACCTGGAACTTACTGAGAAAAGGGAACCTTACCAATTCAGAGAAGGATCATAATCCATGGCCCTTTCTGTGACTGAAGCAGCCAAAAAGGTAGAAGAACCTGAGACAAACTTGGCTTCACACTTTTACCCAGAGCTGCTCCTTGCTGATCATCAAACCACAAATATTCATTGAATGCCTGCTGTTTGCCAGGTAGCATACCAAGTGCTGTGGGAAAACTTAGTCTAAAGCATGGTCTTTGTCCTTAATGAAATGTCACACAGCAACATTTGAATAATTAGACACAGTACCCTTATGAATGTAGTTGAGGAGATCACTGAGGTCTGTATTGTCAGAAAAGGTTTCTTAGAGGGAAGGAATTCAAGGTGGGTCTCTGGGAAAGAGGGAGTCATATCAGTGTTTTCTAAACTGTGGATCGCATACCTCTGGTGGTATGAGGTATGATTTTAGGTGATATGCTTAACAGCAGCAGGGATGGAGGGGGTGAGAACGGGGAGAGGTAGTTTGGGGTACATGCATCTTCAACACAGCCTGAGATGTACAGTTGACCCTTGAACAACGCAGGGGTTAGAGGCATACTTGAAAATCCACATTTAACTTTTGATTCTCCCCAAAATGAACTAATAGCCTATTGTTGACAAGAAGTCTTGATGTGGAGAACAAAGACAAAAGAAAAAAAATTTAACTTCCTTACATCTTACAGCCCAGTGACAAGGACTTGAGATAGACAGAGTGACCTTCCTCAAGGAGATTAGCTGCCTCGTTGTTAATACTTTGCTAAAGGCAAAAGGCAACCTCAGCTTGACATTATCCCAGCCTCCAGGATCCTGTATATCTCCTTTAACATATAAAAATCCCTTTTGGGGCGCCTGGGTGGCGCAGTCGGTTAAGCGTCCGACTTCAGCCAGGTCACGACCTCGCGGTCTGTGAGTTCGAGCCCCGCGTCAGGCTCTGGGCTGATGGCTCGGAGCCTGGAGCCTGTTTCCGATTCTGTGTCTCCCTCTCTCTCTTCCCCTCCCCCGTTCATGCTATGTCTCTCTCTGTCCCAAAAATAAATAAAAAATGTTGGAAAAAAAAATTTAAAAATCCCTTTAGAAACTTCCTTTATCTCTACCCCCACCCCCAGATATAGATAGATAGATAGATAGATAGATATTAACATATATATATGTGTTGATGTTTGTTTATTTTTGAGAGAGAGAGCATAAGTGGGGAAGGGGCAGAAAGAGAGGGAGACAGAATCTGAGGCAGACTCCAGGCTCTGAGCCATCAGCCCAGAGCCAGTCGCGAGTCTCAAACCCACAGACTGCAAGATCATGAACTGAGCCAAAGTCAAATGTTTATCCAACTGAGCCACCCAGGCATCCCTCAAGATATATATGTTGGCAATCATCCTTCAAACATATGGCCCACTGATGTACATGTGAAGGGTCTCACGACTAAGGTTTTACTAGACAGTAATAAATGACCTTCTAACAACAGCTAGCCCCTCAAGGTCCTGGAAACCTTGCTTCCAAATTCCTTAGAGACTTACACTATCCCTAATACCATTCCAACTTGAAAGTATATAATCAGCCACTTCTCACAACCCCAGTGCATCTCTTTCTGCCCGTGGGTCCTGTCCCCATGTTTTAATAGAACCACCTTTTTTGCACCGAAGATGTCTCAAGAATTCTTTCTTGACCATTTGTTCCCAAACGCAACATTTCACATCATTACCTATAAGATAAACAGTTAACACATATTTTGTATGTGATATGTATTTATATATGTATTTACATTGTATTCTTACAATAAAGTAAGCTGGAGAAAAGAAAATGTTATTAAGAAAAGATGAAGGAAGGGGAAATACATTATGGTACTGTACTGCATTTAATGAAAACAATCCGTGCATAAGTGGACCCACACAGTTCAAACTTCTGATGTTCAAGAGTCAACTGTAATTGCATTACGGCCCCTCAGTTCAAAACAAAAACCCCATATGAAACAAAACAAAAATAAAACAAAAAAAAGCGTTAGGAATTATAATAAAAATGCCCCTGGGGACAACCAGAGAAGAAGAAAGGAGCCTTTTGAGAATAATTCTGCTACATCAGTTTAGAGACTACCAGTAACTAAGAATTACCTTTTCTTTTTTCTTACAGTGAACACTTACATATGGCAGGTAATTCAGATCTTGCCCATATAATAGTGAGAAAAGTTTCCTCTATACATTTGTTAATGTTAAAAATATGAGTCAGCTAAAAGGAACCTCTCAAGTAAACAACAGTAGCAATAAAGAGAAAGGGGATGTGTCACTTAGGAGAGCACAAAGTTGGGCAAGCAAAACCTCAGTAATTGGCATTTCGTTAAAGGGGAGTTCCCAAGAAGAGCAAGAGCCACAGTGGATTTTGAGCTGAGTATTGGCAGGTTGGCATATGAGAGTGGGGAAAGAAAGAGTCCAAAAGGCAGGTTTCCAAGAGAGACTGAGGTCTGCACTGTGCTGGGGGGGAGGGGACTACTCCCTGCACCTTGAGGAGGCTCTTTGGCTCAGAGGAACCAGCAGAATTGGCCCCAGTGACCTGTTAGGAAGACATTCAGAAGGCACCAGTGGGACTCCCACCTCCATGGTTTCCTAGGGCTTCAGCAAGAGGGGACATAGAAGCTTCAACATACCTTAAAATGTCTGGACACCCCTGCCCTTAAAACTGATGGGTCAGAAATGTTATAATTCCACCTAACACAGAGATCTACTTGTTGCTTTCACAAAGAAAGGGTTTTATATATATAATTTTTTTTAATGTTTATTTATTTTGAGAGAGAGAGAGAGAGAGAGAGAGAGAATGGGGGAGGGGCAGAGAAAGAGAGAATCCAAGGAGGCTCTGATGATGTCATTGCAGAGCCCAACATGGTGCTCAATCTCATGAACTGTGAGGTCACGACCTTAGCTGAAACCAAGAGTCAGACACTTAACCCACTGAGCCACCCAGGCGGCCCTCACAAAGAAAGTTCATGATGAGTAAGATTTGAGGGTAAAATTGGAAGAAAGGGAAGGTAATACACCAGGATCTTTCACGTCCAATTCTCATTCCTTCCCTGGCAAATGTTACTACCTGAAAGAAATTAAGCTCTTGCTTTTGTCCCTGTGACTAGCTAAGCTAAGTAGCTGGCAGAATTCTGATACTTTGCTCTGTGCCACTGCCACTGTGGTAGCATACATGCCCTATATAATCCCTAGGACTATAGTGGGCAGACTGATGAAAATAGATCACCCACTCCCCCCAATATTCTATGCCCTCATTCCTGGACCTGTGGCTAGGATGAGATAGTCCCATGATTATGTTATGTTATATGTCATAGTTGACCTGAACAGAAGATACTCTGGGTGAGTCTCATCTCACTACAAGAACCCTTAAAGCAAAGAGTTTTCTACCACTAGTGGCAGAAGGAGAAGTCAAAGAAATTGAACTCATGAAAGAGACTTGATGAACCATTACTGGCTTGAAGATAGGGTAAGGGGTGGGCACATGACAAGGAATAAAATCAGTCTCTAGAAGCAGGGAATGGCCCTTGGCTGACAGCCAGGAAGGAAACAGGGATCTAAGTCTTATATCGACAAGGAGCATGAACACTGCCAACAACAATAATGTGCTTGGAAGCAGATTTTTCTCCCAGAGTCTCCAGATGAGAGCTCAGACTTGCAGGCACCTTGATTTCAGCCATGTGATACTGTGAGCAGAGAATTCAGCAATGACATGCTGGACTTCTGACCTACAGATAATATGAGCTAATAAATGGGTGTTGTCTTAAGCCACTAATAGTAATTGGTTACGCAGCAATAGAAAACAAAACCACTGTTCACTGCATTAACTCTTCTCTAGACAGGATGTGAGGTGGTCCTCCAGCCTTGAGTGTATCTGAGTTTCCACTCTATGGTCAATTCACAAGACAAATAGATCAATACTCAGGCATTAGTAAACAATTCTGGGTTATTTATGATTATATAGGGAGGGGAACCACGGGAAAAGACTGGAATCTCTGATAATTTGGCATATGAGGGACTTAAGTTTTATTTTCATTTGGGTAAAAAAGAAAATCAGATCTTATTTTGAAGTAATTGGCTGGTAAGACCTCATAACAGTGGGTGATATTAGAATTTCTGGTAGCATATGGTGCCAGTCTCTGAAAAGGAAAGGCATTTTAGAGAGTTCTCTAGTAAAAAGAGAATGATGTCTGAAGTCAGGCAGATATGATTAAGTTTTATTGACAGACAGCTGAGTGTCTGATCATGGGCTTGTAGGAAATTTTTTAAACTCTTTGAGCCCCAGTCTACCTATTTTAAAAGAGGAACAATACTTATCTCATAAGATTTGGGGAGAATTAAACGAAATTTAGTTCATGTAAAATCTCAGTGCCTGCAGCACAGCAGACTATCAATTAATTTGTCCCCTCTATTGGAGTGGAAATTTTTTCGCAACTTCCTTGTAATGTTTTTAAAGTAAAAGTAACTAAATTATAGCATATACTAGAGTAATGCTATCTTACAGAAATATAATGCATGCTACACATGTAATTTCAAACTTTCCAGTAGCCACATAAAAATAGTAAAAATAAGCATATAAAATTAATTTTAATAATATGCTGTTTAACCCAATATGTAAAAATACTGTCATTTCAACATGCAACCAATATAAAACTGTATTAATGATAAATTTTACTTTTAACTAATAAACTAAGCCTTCAAGGTTGTTTATATATTTGATACAGCACATCTGAATTGAATATAGTCATGTTTCAAATGTTCAATTTTGGCATGTAGGTAGTGACTATGGTACTAGACAGCTCAAATATTTCAAAAAATTCTCCTTTATTCTTTCTTAATTCTAAAATAAACATGAATAGGTGATAAATAGATAATTATAGGTGTATGAGAACACACATGCATATACATTACACTCTGGCATAAACTAAACAGGTGTTTTTTTGTGTGTTTTTTTTAAACCATCGGTTCTTAGTTACAATAGTTGCACTGCAATAAGAGAATTAAGGTATAAGTGGCTTTCTAATTTCAAATTCCAAAAATACTACAAATCAGAGCTATATAGCCAAAGTAAAGTAAGTACAGGCAACCATGATAGCCAGGTGAAAACAAAATCCTATCTTGCACAAAAGAATACAGGTTGGCTTTTAAAGTAACTTTACTTGAGGGTTATATATTCATTTTCTTTGCTTTTTCTTTCAAGACACTGGACTAGACTTTTGGATTCTACAAAGCTTGTTTCTTCTTTCTAAGTCAGTATCTCCATTTTTGAGAATGAGAACTAAAGCATATTGGAAATGGTGGGAAATAGGAGTAATACACAATAGCCACCTAAAGACTCAAAGAAAATCTGTAACACTTCTACTAGGATCTTCAAAGATGATTCAGACAGTGATCTTGCCCCTAGGGTGGATACCGTCAGGCAGGAAAAGAAGAAAAAAACCCCAAAAAACAAAAACCAACAGAACAAATTCAAACATGGGTAATACAAGGTACAACACTGAAAGAGACTGAGAGATACCAAAAAACATACCATGAGTATATATAAGAACAAAATCCTATTCAGTGGCAGTGAGGGAAGGTTTCCTAGATAGGTATCCTACACGAGAGATTTTTTTTTAATCTTTTTATTTTTAAAGATTTTATTTTTAAAGATTTTAAAAATCTTTTTATTTTTGAGAGAGACAGAGAAAAAGGGAGAGCGGGGGAGGGGCAGACAGAGAGAGAGAGACAGAGACAGAGACAGAATTCTAAGCAGGCTCCAGGCTCTGAGCTGTCAGCACAGAGCCTGACACGGGGTTGCAAATCATGACCTGCAAATCATGACCTGAAACAAAGTCGGCTGCTTAACCAACTGAGCCACCCAAGGGCCCCAAAAATGGTTTTTAAAGAGTAATTAATAGGGCTCCATGTAATTCAACAGATATATGCTGCCTACCTACTGTGCAGCAGGTCCCATAGAAAGCAATAGAGCTACAGTGATGGAGGTCTATGCTTAAGCTGTTGGGCTGGGGATGGAGAATAGTGGAAGAAAAGCAAAAACCAGAAAAATGTCACAGCTGTGGATCCTAACAGCTCTTGACTCTTCATACCACTTCTGACAGCCCCTTGTCTCTGAACTCTTCCCAAGTTCTGCCTCTTGTACCCACAAACAATTTCTGGCTTCTTTTCTGTTTCTGACCCTCCATGTACAATCAGACTCTTGGTCTTACCTTGTCCGCAGGCCAGCCTGGCTGTGGGGTGAGTGTTTCATCTCTGACCCCTGCCCTGCAGCCACATGCAGACTCTGCCCACCCTTGCTCTGGCTCTAGCTGTAGTCAGGAAGCTGCTGAATCAAGAAGCTGCCACCACAGCTTCCGGCTCCAGCTTTACTCTAGCGTGAAGAGGAAGTTGGGCAGAGTTAGGTAAGTATTATCACAGAGATAGTTTGGGTAGAAGACGTTTGACTCAGTCTGTAGGGATCCTATTCTTAAAAGATCAGATGCTTGAGAGGAATTATCCAAAAAAGAACGGAAGGATCCGATTTTTTGGCATGGAAGAACCAAACGAATGAAATCAGGGAGAGGTGAGAATGTGGTGCCTTTAGGTAACTAGGGAATGAGTGCAGGGTCAGAGAAAGGAGCCTCTTAGGCACAGAGACAAAAAGATGCTGCACCTGCACAATGACATTACACTGTACTAAGGAGTCTGGCTTTAGAATATGGAACAGAATATGATAGTAATAAGTAGGGCAGAAAGACAAAATGCATGAATGATATTGCTTTAAGAATAAAGTGTGTATATATGGCCATGTCGTTAAAGTATCACATATAACCTTTGAACTTCAAAATATTCCTGCTTCAATTACTTCCTTGATAAGCTCCATATAGCATTCGTCTGTAAAGGATAGTATGTGAAGAGTTGAAATGGAATTTTTTCAAGTTTATTTATTTATTTTGAGTGAGAGGGAGAGAGAATCCCAAGCAGACTCTGTGCTGTCAGCATGGAACCCAACACGGGGCTGGATCCCACCAACCATGAGATCATGACCTGAGCTGGAATCAGAGTTGGGCACCTAACCTACTGCACCACCCAGGCGCCCCGAAATGGAATTTATAGTACCTGCATGATTGTTTTATATTCATCTGTGTGTTTTTAATAAATCATCAGTATTGCAGGGATTGATTTCTTCCTGGTTTATTTTCCATTACTATGAACAGTTTTGTATTTACAGTATCTCCTTATGAACAGAAATTGCCACACACGTGAGATTCAACGGGCACTGTCAATTCAGTGAGTTATTCTGCTATTCATATATTGTCTCCAAGACCATTTTCCCCCATTTTTCTCTTCTCTCATAATAAAGAATTGCATATTCTACTTTATTAAAAAGTAGATTAAATGGGGGCGCCTGGGTGGCTCAGTCGGCTAAGCGTGACTCTTGATTTCGGTTCAGGTCGTGATCTCACAGATCGTCGGTTTGAGCCCGGGGTCAGGCTTGTGGCTATCAGCCTGTCAGCACGGAGCCCACTTTAGATCCTCTGTCTTCCTCTCTCTCTTCCCCTCCCCCGCTCACTCTCTCTCTATTGAAAGATAAATAAAACACTAAAAAAAAATAGGAAAAAGGAGGTGGATACTTTAAAAGAGAAAGGAAATTAACTTTTTTGAGAGGGGAATGTTAACATTTTGATCATTTGACAACTTCATGGGAATTTCTTAAGTGGAAAAAACATAAAAGATTTTTAAAAAAGAATTTCCTTTGGTAAAAAGAATGATGTCCACAGTGATTTCTTGGTTTAGAAAAGTGAAAAGAACTAAAGGAGCTTTTTGCAGCTTTTTGCTCCAAGTGAGACCTGCCCAACATATTCTTTTGCTCACCAAGCGATAATTTCAGTCCTATTTCCATATTCCATGAACTAATAAATTATAAATCAGTAAGACAAATATATAAAATATTAAAATAAGTCATCTATTTGTTAAGAATTCTGACAAACAACTATAGCGCTATTCATTATTTCTTCATTTGTTTTTATATTGTTTTCCTGCCTCTGTATATATTCTTTAAAGGGGATTTTTTAAATTAATGGACTTCTTTTTAGTAGTTTTAACTTTACAGAAAAAACTGAATGGAAAGTACAGAGACTTCCCATATAGCTCTCATCCCCCTAACCCTATTATTAACATCTTGCATTAGTATGGTATATTTGTGTTATGGTAGGTATTTTTTATTTACTTATTAAAAAAATTTTTTTTTACATGTATTTATTTTTGAGAGACAGAGAGAGACAGAGCACCAGTAGGAGAGAGAAGGAGACACAGAATCCAAAGCAGGCTCCAGGCTCTGAGCTGTCAGCACAGAGCCCGACACAGGGCTCAAACTCACAAACTGTGAGATCATGATCTGAGTGGAAGTCGGACGCCTTACCGACTGAGCCACCCAGGTATCCCTTTTTTTAATTTTTTAATGTTTATTATTTATTTTTGAGAGCAAGAGAGCGCACAAGCCCGGGAGGGGCAGAGAGAGAGGGAGAAACAGAATCTGAAGCAGGCTCTAGGCTCAGAGCTGTCAGCACAGAGCCCGATGCGGGGCTCAAACTCACAAACCGTGAGATCATGACCTGAGCCAAGTCAGACGCTTAACTGACTGACGCACCCAGATGCTCCTTTGATAGGTATTTTTTCAAAAATTTTTAAAACTTTTCTCTACAGAGGTGTTGGATATTTTCCATTAGATTTATTCCTACAGACTTGATATTCTCCAATATTACCACAAATAGTTTCTTCTCTTTTATTACTCTTTCTAGGTATGTGGTGCTAGTATATAGAAATAAAACTAACTTTTGTCTACACCTGACATCTTATCAATTTGTGGATTATTTTGGGTTCTCATATAAACAGAATCAATTGCAAATACTGACCATCTTATTTCCTTCTTGCCAAAGCATATGCCTCTACACTGATTAGAACCTCCAATGCAAGACTTAACAGAAAAGATGATCTTTCTCTAATTTGTTTTTTTTTTTAATTTTTTAAATGTTTATTTATTTTTGAGACAGAGAGACAGAGAGAAAGGGTGAGACAGAATCTGAAGCAGGCTCCAGGCTCTGACCTGTCAGCACAGAGCCCGATGTGGGGCTCGAATTCACTAACCGTGAGATCATGACCTGAGCCAAGGTTGGACGCTTAACCGGCTGAGCCACCCAGGTGCCCCTCTCATTCTTGTTTTTAAAAGGAATGCTTCTAATATTTGTTCACTTAGAATGATGATTGCTTTGGGTTACCTATAGATAACGTTAATCACATAAAGGAAGATGAGGAAGTAGATACAACACACATGTAATTGGTATATAATTGGTATCCTCAAAGATATGAACCCCCTCCCAAAAAAGGACCATCTTAAGTAAAGACATAAATCAAGAAAACTTTTTGTCTAGATAAAAGGCCACTTATCTTTTACTCTACTATGAACCAACTAACACGAGACATATCCTAGCAAAAATGTTACTGAGCATCAACGGTAAAGAAAGAAAATTTTGGTTTGCCAGGTGAAACTGTAAGTCACAATGACTGTGTTTCTGATTTCTTCATAGCCTTGTTTTGAAGTCAGTAAAATGATGTCCTCAAAGAACTCAACATCCTCAAGGGAAGAAAGTGTGACTCAAGAAATTTTATGCCTGGTAAATTACTCCTAGGTATTAAAAGCAATAGAAGTGCAATTCTGAATACAGAAAAATTCAGGGAGTTCTTCTTCAACAAACTACTTCAGAATTTAATTTCAGCCAACTGAGAGATAAATGGAGAAACTGGCAAAAGGACAAAGTATG
This sequence comes from Neofelis nebulosa, assembly GCF_028018385.1. Taxonomy (NCBI): domain Eukaryota; kingdom Metazoa; phylum Chordata; class Mammalia; order Carnivora; family Felidae; genus Neofelis; species Neofelis nebulosa. The sequence continues at coordinate 132,087,354 of NC_080782.1, forward strand.
CAATAGTGAATTCATTTAACTGTGAAAACAGAATAAAATAAAAGTTTGTGGTTAAAGAAAAAATATATAAACGTCATAAACTCTAATGTTAAAATAATGTTACCTTTAACAAAAGTTGGTACAGGAAGAAAAAAACCATAGGCTCAAATTATATGTATAAGAAAATTCATTTGGCATTGGGTTTTTTTTTAATGTTTACTTATTTTTGAGAGAGTCAGCATGAGTGGGGGAGGGGCGGAGAAAGAGGGAGACAGAGAATCCCAAGCAGGCTCTGAGCTGTCAGCACAGAGCCTGACGTGGGCCTCAACATTCACAAACTGTGAGATCATGACCTGAGCCAAAATCAAGAATCAGATGCTTAACCATCTGAGCCCACCCTTGGGCCTTGGCACCAGGATTTTTAAAAATCCATGGGGCGCCTGGGTGGCGCAGTCGTTAAGCGTCCGACTTCAGCCAGGTCACGATCTCGCGGTCCGTGAGTTCGAGCCCCGCGTCAGGCTCTGGGCTGATGGCTCGGAGCCTGGAGCCTGTTTCCGATTCTGTGTCTCCCTCTCTCTGACCCTCCCCCGTTCATGCTCTGTCTCTCTCTGTCCCAAAAATAAATAAAAAACGTTGAAAAAAAAAAATTTAAAAATCCTTCCAGGAGATTCTACTATGCACCAAAATTTAGGAACCACTGCACAATGGGAATAATGACAGTCACTTTCCTGTTTAAGCCTCAGTTGTCCACGGGAAGTGCAGCAAACAATGTTGACTTCCACCTGTCCCAGGACTGTTGAACAGGGAGATACCAGTGGTTACAATCCGTACAGTTAAATCAGAAATGAGATAACTAAGGTTTTTTTCTTCTTCTTGGTATGACACATTGTTTTATCATAACAGTCTCAGCAAGAACAGGCTCTTATTGACTATGAATCTTGCCCATTGTTATAGAAGTCATTAACAAAGTTTACCCTGAATAAATCCACCCAGGATACCCTGTACCCAGAACATCCATATCACTCAGGAAGACAGACAAAAGAACAGTAAGCACAGTACAGACCTAAAATAAATACATAAGAAAACAAACAAACACCAGAAATAATCACCTGTAAGCTCTGGTATCCAGCAAATTCAAGAATATTTGGGGTCTCTTCTTTGGGATGAGAGTAGTGGGGAACTAATGGAACCTTGTTCTTTCTTTCCTGTACCCATAATTTTCTTATTCCATGCTGGGTTTGCTCATCAGCCTATTTGCTTGTCTGGGCTTTTGGTCCATAGAGGCAGCAAAATCAATTCCAGATATTTCTCTCACCCATCAGAATGGCTGCAATTCTGAGCCATTGGCAGCCAGTATCTTTGCTTTTCTTGTACATTTTCTCTGTAAACTATAGGAACAACTCCTGTCATCCCTTATTATCATTTCCCCTGTAATTCTGAACCACCAGCTTTAGCCATAAAGAATACATACACTCACGTGTATGTTAGCTCTTTTGGTAGAAAAATTACCCAGAGTTTCCTTTCTGGAGTGAATCTACCTTTTTTAAGGGTGTCTTGCACACTTTCACATTTTGAAGACAGTAGATCTTGCTGCTGTTACGTAACCCCTCAGGACTTAGAGCAGATTCCTCAGCAGGCCCTCTTGCTCCTGGGATCATGGAAATCTGTAGCCACTTCATTCACTCCTAGGTTAGCAGACACCTTGGCCTTCTGACCCCTTGGGACTTAAGACACCTGGGCCAGCCTAATTTCCATTTTTGAAAATGTTCTTTCGTGTGCTCGAAATGTATGTTTTCTGCAGTTGTGAGTATAGTGTTTTCTACATTGCATTAAGTCAAGCTTGCAAGTTATATTGTTTAAATCTTCCTTACTTTTTCTGTTTTTTAAAAAATATTTATGTATTTTATCCCTATCAAAAGAGGTGAATTATATCACCAACTATGATTTTGATTTTGTCTAAGGTCTATTTTTGCCTCTTAAATGTGGGCCATGTTAAGTCTATAAAAATTTGGAATTTTATATCTTCCTGGAGATCTGGACCTGGACCTTTTTTTATGTTATTCTTTTTTATTTTAAGATTTTATCTTTAAACAATCTCCACACCCAACATGGAGCTCGAACTCACAACCCTGAGGTCAAGAGTCACGTGCCCTACTGACTGAGCCAGTCAGGTGTCCCTGGACCTTTTATTATTATTAAGTGTTTCTCTATCTCTAGTAGTAACTTTTCATTTTAAATCCTGATATTATTAAAGCTACATCAGCTTTCTTTTAGTCAGTACTTGCACGGTTTAATTTTTGGAATTCTTTTACTTTAAGCTTCAAGATCTCTATTCAAAACAATGAGAGTTTAATGAAATTTAATTTGACAGCCATTTTACCACATTGAAACTCTCTGTCCACTGTTTTCTGGCTTCCATTGATGTTGGGATCTAACTGTGGCTCCCTTAAACATATGCACTGCAGATATGTGGCTGGACAGCAGGAACTCCAGTCCAGAGCAACTGTTCCTAGATCAAAGTCCTCTTTCTCGTGGACTCAGATTATGAGCCTCCTGGGCTAACCCAGAAACACAAACTTGAGTTATCAGGAACTTTAATGTTGTTTTGACATTGGAACCTCTTCACTTTCACCAAGAATTTTTGCTTCAGAGATGAACAAGTACAGAGATCAAGATTGGCTACATAATTTATGTGTCTTGTACAAAATGAAAATGCGAGGCTCCTTTTTAAAAAATAGTAGGAATAAAATAAACCCACGATTATATGATCAATTGATCTTTCACAAAGGAGGCAAGAATATGCAGTGGGAAAAAGTCTCTTTGGCAAATGGTGCTGAGAAAGCCATTAGAGCTACATGTACGAGAATGAAACTGGACCACTTTCTTACACTATAAACAAAAATAAACTCAAAATGGATTAAGGACCTAAAGGTGAGACCTTAAACCATAAAAATCCTAGAAGACAGCACAGGCAGTAACTTCTCTGACATGAATCATAGCAACTTCTTTCTAGAGATGTCTCCCAACACAAGGTAAACAAAAGCAAAAATAAACTATTGGGACTACATCAAAATAAAAAGCTTCTGCACAGCATAGGAAACAATCAACAAAACTAAAAGACAACCTACTGAATGGGAGAAGATATTGGCAAATGATAGGTCTGATAAACAGTATCCAAAACATATAAAGAACTTATAAAACTCAACACCAAAAAACCCAAATAATCTAATTAAAAATGGGCAGAAGACATGAACAGACATTTCTCCAAAGAATACATACAAATAGCCAACAGACACATGAAAATATGTGCAGCATCACTTATTGGGGAAATGTAAATCAAAACCACAATGAGTTTTCACCTCACATCTGTCAGAATGGCTAAAATCAAAAGACAAAATGGGGCCCTTGGCTGGCTCAATTGGTGTAACATGTGACTCTTGGTCTCGGGGTTGTGAGTTCAAGCCCCATGTTGGGCTTGGAGCCTACTTAAAAAAAGTAAAAATAGGGGCGCCTGGGTGGCTTGGTCGGTTGAGCGTCTGACTTCGGCTCAGGTCATGATCTCACAGTCCGTGAGTTCGAGCCCGGTGTCGGGCTCTGTGCTGACAGCTCAGAGCCTGGAGCCTGTTTCAGATTCTGTGTCTCCCTCTCTCTCTGCTCCTCTCCTGTTCATGCTCTGTCTCTCTCTGTCTCAAAAATGAATAAACGTTAAAAAAAATTTTTTTTTAAAGTAAAAATAAAAATGAATAACTAAAAAAAATACAAGAAACAACAAATGTAGGCAAGGATGTGGAGAAAAAAGAACACTTGTGTACTGTTGAAGGGTATGCACACTGGTGAAGATACTACAGAAAACAGCATAGAATCTCCTCAAAAACCGGGGCGCCTGGGTGGCGCAGTCGGTTAAGCGTCCTACTTCAGCCAGGTCACGATCTCGCGGTCCGTGAGTTCGAGCCCCGCGTCAGGCTCTGGGCTGATGGCTCGGAGCCTGGAGCCTGTTTCCGATTCTGTGTCTCTCTCTCTCTCTGCCCCTCCCCCGTTCATGCTCTGTCTCTCTGTCCCAAAAATAAATAAATAAAAAAAAGTTGAAAAAAAAATTTAAAAAAAAAAAAAAAAAACCAAAAATAGAACTACTCTATGAGCCATTAATTGCACTACTGGATATTTACCCAAAGAATATGGAGACACTAATTTAAAAAGATACATGCACCCCTATGTTTAGTGCAGCAGCATTATTTACAATAGCCCAGTTATGGAAACAGCCCAAGTGTCCATTGACTAATGAATGGATAAAGAAGATGTGGCAACATTACTCAGCCATAAAAAAGAATAAAATCTTGCCATTTGCAAACACGTGGATAGAACTAGAGAGTTTAATACTAAGCTAAGTAAGTCAGTCAGACAAAATAAATACCATATGATCACACTCATATGTGGAATTTAAGTAACAAAACAAAAAAGCAAAGGAAAAAAAGAGAAACAAACCCCAAAACCAGACTCTTAACAATAGGGAACAAACAAATGATGACAGAGGGGAGGTTGGTGGGGAGGATGGGTGAAATAGGTGATGGGGATTAAGAGTATGCTTATCATGATGAACACTGAGTAATGTATAGAAGTGTTGAATCATTATATTGTATACCTGAAACTATATAACAACTGTATGTTAAGTACACTGGTATTAAATTTTTTTAATAAAATAAAATAATAAAATAATAAATACATACATACATAAATACATAAATAAATAAAGGGGTGCTTGGGTGGCTCAGCTGGTTAAGTGTCTGACTCTTGATTTCAGTTCAGGTCAGGATCTCATGGTTCCTGGGATTGAGCCCCTCATTGGGTTCTAGGCTGACAGTGTGGAGCCTGCTTGTGATTCTCTCTCTGCTCTCTTTCTCCCCCTCCCCTTCTCTCTCTCAGAATAAATAAATAAATTTAGAAAGAAGGAAAAGAAAGAAGGAAAAGAAAGAGAGAAAGAAAGAAAGAAAGAAAGAAAGAAAGAAAGAAAGAAAATACCAAGACAGCAATAGCAGAACATTAAACCAAGTTCAGGATCCTTCTGAACAGGGGAACCTGTGTTACTGCACTGGCTGCACACTGAAGACACTGGCCTGTATAAGCCAGATCCTGCTTGCTGGTCCGATCGATTACTCTTCCGCACCAACACAGCCATTTGTTCCACTAGGACTTCAGTGAAATTCAAAGGAAAAGAAAGCTGATCACAAGACATGAGTTGTAAAACTTTAGAAATTCATAACCTTCTTGCAAACATATATACGCTTTTTCTAGAAATAATATATAAATGAATGAATTCTTATAACTCTCAGTTATTGACTTCAGAAGACACCTTAACCCTAATTATAATAAGCAAGCAGAAGTGTAAGAGAGTAAAGAGACTCGTATGAATGAGATCTGCGAAGAGTTCCTAGCAGAGGGCTTAGAGTTATGCTTCGTTGCACTTTACTGATACTTCTTACAAAGTCCTAAAATAAATGGTTAATAGAAATCCAATATACAGTTTGAGAGATAACCAGGCAAAAATAAATATACAAAGGTTAGAAGTAGAGAGACTCAATACTGCTACGTCTACGAAAGAACAAAATGGAAAAGTAGTTTATATTCTAAGCTAAGCAGAACATAATAAAAATCCATAAGATGAATTTTCTAATTCATAAAAATGTTGCATAAAACATAAAGAAATGTTTAAAATCTGTAACTGAGTCTATAAGAAAGAAAAATTCATAGGTGCCAGAAATGAAAAAGGACTCATTTCTGCCTTGGGAAGTGTGTTAACTGATACTAAGGCAGAATACTGGATCTAAATATTGACCCTATTAGCTAGAGACTGGAGTTTAATCATCATAGGAGAACATAACATAACAGTTTTGGCCATTTCAAAGTGGGGATATAGAACTGATACTTCCTATAAAAAGAAATGACGTGTGGAAGGGTTTCCCCTTTGGGTAGACAAACTCTATCAAATCAGAGAAACATCAAGGAAGTAAGCTCTGAGCAGGACTCTGGGATAGCGATCTCCACTCCCCCACCGAGAAACAAAATGTAAGTTAAGCCTCTCTCAGATGTGGAATCTGAATTTATTCTACCCCTATGGTGAGGGAACTCCTGGCCAAGACATTAATATTAAAGCTGGTGCTGCACCCCAGTGAAAAACACCCAGGGTGCCAGGCAGTAGCAAACTCCAAAGTGCTCTACAGGGATGCTTCTTCAGCAGTGGTCACATGAGTTTTGTACTCAAGATACACGGTAAAAAAAAAAAAAAGACAAAACATATGACATTATGTCCACAGAAAAACAATAAACAGGAGTACAAGCAACCTGGAGAACTTACAGAAAAATATTTCTGCAAAATAATTCTTTCAAATGATTAAAAAAATGGAAGAAAATAAAAAAGTTTTAAATTACTGTTATTAATAATAGTAACAATAATGGATTTTTGAAGTTTACTTATTTATTTTTGAGGGAGAAAGATAGGGAGAGCATATGATCAGAGGAGGGGCAGAGAGAGAGAGAGGGAGAGAAAATCTTCACTGTCAGCATAAAACCCCTTACGTGGGACTTGATCCCATGACCTGAGCCCAAATCAAGAGTCAAATGCTTAACTGACTGAGCCACCCAGGCACCCCTCAATAATGAATTTTTAAGAGAAAAAATATTAAAGAAAAACAGTAAATAAAACTACAGTATAATATATATGAAAGACAATATGCAATTTTGATTTTAAAAATACATAATTTTGGGCGCCTGAGTGGCTCAGTTGGTTAAGTGTCTGGGACCTCAGCTCAGGTCATGATCTTGTGGTTCATGAGTTCGAGTCCTGAAGTTCATGAGTTTGAGCCCGACTCATGCTCTATCTCTCTCTTTCAAAAATAAATAAAAAACATTAAAAAATGTTTTTAATATACAATTTCCAGAAATGAAAACTAATGCTTTGAATTGAAAAGTTCAATTAAAGTACAGATTATACATAGCTGAAGAAAAAAACAGTAAAGTGGATAATGGAGCAAAGCAAATTACTCAGGATATCATGAAATGATAAGATGGAAAATAAGAACGAGTGGTTAAGAGACAGGAAGGCTAGGGGCACCTGGCTGGCTCAGTCAGTAGAGTGTGTGACTCTTGATCTTAGGGTTGTGAGTTTGAGCCCTACGTTGGGTGTAAAGATTAAGGAGAAAAAAAAGACACATGAAGGATAGACTGAAAGGCCTAATATAGACTGAAAGGATTTTTAGAGTGAATAGGGATAATATAAGAGAGGATGTATATGAAAATACAATGGCTGAGAATTTTCCAGAAATGATGAATATAATAAATTCTGAAATCAGAAGAGAGTGGAGACTGGAGAAGAATAAATAAAAACAAATCCATATCTGCACTGTAGATGATACTGCAGTGATACCTACCACTTCAGTGATACCACAAAACGCATAGATTAAAAGGAAACTCCTACGGCAACCTTGAGAAAAGATGGAGACTACAAAATACATTTTTTTAAAAGTTTATTTATTTATTTTTGAGAGAGAGAGTACAAGTGGGAGAGGGCAGAGAAACAGAGAGACACAGACACAGAATTGAAAGCAGGTTCCAGGTTTTGAGCTGTCAGCACAGAGCCCAACACAGGGCTCCCACTCACAAACCATGAGTCATAACCAGAGCTGAAGTTGTACACTTAACCGACTGAGCCACCTAGGCTGCCCTACAAAATACTTTAGAAAGAAAGAAAAATCTGAAAGACAGACTGGAAAAATGATTTCATTGATAACAGATATATCAGCAGCGACTATAGAAACTGGAAAACAATAAATAATACTTGCAAAGTGCTGAATGGAAAGAACCGTCAGAACAGAATTCTGTCGAGTGAAACTATCATTCACAAATGAAGGAGAAATAGACATTTCAGACAAACTGATTAACGCAGGCTGCCTCTTACAGACTCTCAGGAAAAGAGCTGTCTTAATAAAAAGAAACTTGAACTAAGGCAGAGTGAGAGGCAAGAAACAATAGTGATCACATGACTAAAGATGTTGACCTAACAAAACAGCAGCAAAAATGACCAATTTGATGTTTAAAATAGGTGATGTCCCCCTCCCTCCTCCAAAATTAGGTTACATATTTTTGAGAGCCAGATGGGCTTAATGTAAAGTTTACATGGACAAATAAACCAGAATAGTTGGGAAAATTATGATATAGGAGAGCAACGAATGGGAGTTCTCTCTACAAGACAGCCAGCCAAACACTTTTATGAAGATTACATGAGAATAATGTGGTCTGGCATCTGAATACACAGATACATCAGTAGAACAAGATAGAAAACATGCAAACTGCTGTTGTGATGTGTGTTGGAATTCAGCATAGGTGGTCTCCAATTTACAATTGTTCAATTTAAAATTCTGTGACTTTATGATGGACTTTATGAAAAATCTGAGTTTCCAGGAGAAATCACACTTCAGATTTTCAATCTTGGTCTTTTCCTGGGAGAGCGATATGTAGTAGGGTAATTTGTTGTGATGCTGGCGGGGACAGTGAGCCACAGCTTCCAGGCAACCACGTGATGATCATGAGAGTAAGCAAACGATATACCTATAAGCATTGTTTTTCACTTCATTACAGTATTCAATAAATTATGACATATTCAGCACTATATTGTAAAATTGGCTTCGTGCTAGATGATTTTGCCCCACTGTAGGCTAATGTAAGTGTTCTGAGCACAGTTAAGATAGTCTAGGCTAAGGTATGATGCCCAGTAGGTTAGGCAGAGTACATTCATTTTCATTTTCTGGTATTTTCAACTCACAATGAGTTTATTGGGACATAACCCCATCATAAGTTAAGGAAGTTCTGTATATGACAAAGGTAGAACTTCAAGTCTTGTGGAAAAGATAGATTAGGCAAAAATCTGTTAGAGTAACTGGTAGATATCAGGGAAAAAATAAATTTAATCTCTACCTACCTAAAACTAAAATAAAATCTAAGTGGATCAAAACCTTAAATGTAAAAAATTAAAACTATAAAATTACTATAAGGAAATATAAAAGAATATTTATTAAAAATCTTGAAATGGGGGGCGCCTGGGTGGCTCAGTTGGTTAAGCATCTGTCTTTGGCTCAGGTCATGATCTCGCGGTTTGTGAGTTCAAGCCCTGCGTCGGGCTCTGTGCTGACAGCTCGGAACCTGGAGCCTGCTTTGGATTCTGTGTCTCCCTCTCTCTCTGCTCCTCCTCCACTCATGCTCTGTCTCTCTCTGTCTCAAAAATGAATAAAACATTAAAAAAAAATTTTTTTTAAATCTTGAAGTGGTTAAGACTTTTCTAAGAGTGATTAAAAAAAACAAACCAGAAACTGTAAAATAAAATATTGATAAACTTACCACATATAAAACCAAAAATTCCTGCACAGAAAAATAGAAACAAAAACAAAAGAAAACAAAAAAACCTCCCCCCCAAATACCATAAAAACATTGAAAGAGAAATGACAGTCTGGGAAAAAAATCTTACAATTCGTATCACAAACAAAAGAAAAAAAACCAACAATTGTATAGAGAAATGGGCATACGATGTGAAATGACAGTTCACAGAGAAGGAACTATCGATGATTCTTAATATATGAAAACATACAAAAAGACTTTTGACTTGAGTCACAGTAAAAGAAATGCAACTTAAGACTCCAGTAAGATGGATTCTCTACCTATCTGATTTGTAAACAACACGAGTTTCTAACACACTGTTAACAAGGGTATGGAGAAATCTTCTTTCAAAATATATATTACTGGTAAAACCAGAGTTGATGAAGCTGAAGGTAATCAGATATAGGTAAATTCTAGTTGCTGCTTCAAATAAACCCCACAATTTTATTTACTTAACAGAAGTGTATTGCTTGTACATGAAACAGTCCACTGGGATTTCCTAGTAGTGGGAGCAGGTGATGGGGGGAGGGATGTGTAGGGAAAGAGGTTTGATTCATGAATTCACTCAGGGATCTAGGTTGATGGTAATTCTGTCCTCTCCAACAGGTAGCTTTAAAGTTGCCCTGATATCAATATCCAGTCAACAAAAGCAGAAAGAATTTAGAGAACTGTACGTGGTAAATATCTTAGCTTGGGCTGCTTTAACAAAATACTATAGACTAGGTGACTTAAACAAAATAATTTTTTCCCTCATAGTTCTAGAAGCTGGAAGCCTGAGATCAGGGTGCCAGCATGGTGAAAGCCCTTGTCCGGGTTGCAGAAAGCTAATTTCTTGTATGCCTGAAAGAGAGCAGGCTAGGTCCTCTGTCTCTTCTTACGTGGGCATGAGTCCTGTTCATGAGGGTTCCACCTTCATGACCTAATTATCCCCAAAGGCTCCACCTCCAAATACTATTACACTGAGATTAAGGTTTAAATTTAATATATTTTTTTGAGAATTTTTAAATATTTATTTATTTTTGAGAGAGAGATAGAGCGTGAGTGGGGGAGGGGCAGAGAGAGAGGGAGACACAGAATCTGAAGCAGGCTCCAGGCTCCTAGTTGTCAGCACAGAGCCAGATGAGGGGCGTGAACTCACAAGCCGTGAGATCATTAACTGAGCCAGTCAGACACTTAACTGACTGAGCCACCCAGGCACCCCTGAAATTAGGGTTTAATTTTGGGTATTTACATTCAGTCCATAACAGTAAGCTTTTTTTTTTTTTTTAATTTTCACTCGCTTAATTGAAATGTACCAAATGTCCTTTCAAATTGCAATTTAAATGGTATACACGGGTGTTATAAACTCTTTGAATAAACTGTAAAAACTGAGGTTATAGTTGCTATATAACATTACATCAGTTTCAGGTACATGATATAATGATTCAATATTTGTATATACTGTGAAATGATCACCATTTTAAGTCTAGCTACCTCCCTCATCACACAAAATTACAGATTTTCTTTTCTAGTGATGAGGACTTCTAAGACTTAATCTCTGAGCAACTTTCAAATATGCCATGCAATATTATTATTACAGTCACCATGCTGTACATTATATCCCCACGTCTTGCTTATTGTATAACTGGAAATTTGTACCTCTTGACCCCTTTCACCCCACTTTTTGCCCACCCCCAACTGCCTCCCCTCTGGCAACCACCAATCTATTCTCTGTATCTATGAGTTCTATTTTGTTTGGTTTGTTCATTTTTTTTTTCAAGATTCTACATACAAGTGAAATCATACAGTATTTGTGGTTCTCTTTATAACTTATTTCATTTAACGTAATACCCTCAAAGTACATCTGTGCTGTCACAAATGGCAGGCTTTCATTCTTTTTATGGCTAAAAAGTGTGTGTGTGTGTGTGTGTGTGTACATACATATGTGTGATATGTGTGTGTGTGTGTGTGTGTGTGTATATCACATCTTCTTTATCCATTTGTCCATCAATAAGCACTTAGGTTATTTCCATATCTTTGTAAATAATGCTGCTATACACATAGAGGTGCACTATCTTTTTCAAATTAGTGTTTTCATTTTCTTCAGACAAATACCCAGAAGCGGAATTGCTGGATCATATGGGAGTTCTATTTTTAATTTTTTTCAGGAACTTCCATACTGTTTTCCATAGCAGCTGCACTGATTTCCATTCCTACCAACAGTTCATGAGGGTTCCCTTTTCTCCACATCCTTTTCCACACAGGGTCACCAACACTTTCGGAACAGGAAGTTTTAAGGGGGCAGCCATAGGAAAGCATTGAAATGCATTTGTAGAATAATTTGCTGAAATTAAGACGTACATGCTCTGTGATGCATGCCCTTTGAGGAATTTATCCTACAGATATATACACATATATGCAAAATGATGTTTATGTAAATATGCTCACTTTAATATTGTTTTTAGTAGCAAAACATTAAGCAACCTGTAGGTGTTTGTGAAATACATTATGATACATGCATGTAATGGATATTATAATAAGAATTATAAAGCCATTATATTATAACTTATTTATATGTGTAATATAAAATATATTTATAATATATTATAAATAATTATATAAATTATTATAGGAATGAGAAAGTTGTATATTTACTGATATGAAATAATCTGGAAGAAGTATTTTTGGATGAAAAAACATATAGAACAGTATGGGTTCTATACCACCATTTACATGAGCAAAGAAAATATTATGTACACACCTTATATGCTTGTCTATGAGTATTCTGCCTCCAGATGGATATACAAGAAACTGGTACAAATGGTTGCCTGCACAGAGGAGGGGGCCTTGAAGGCAAAAGACAGAGATGGGAAAAAATCTTTCACTGCATAGCTTTTTGTAGCTTTGAAAAAAATTGTTTTTACTATGTACAGCCTAGTCAAAACACAAGATATTTAGGGGTGCCTGGGTGGCTCAGTCAGTTAAGCGTCTGACTTCGGCTCAGATCATGATCTCACGGTTTGTGAGTTTGAGCCCCACATAGGGCTCTCTACTGTCTGCACAGAACCCACTTGGGATCCTGTCTCCCTCTTTCTGGCCCTCCCTTACTGGCATGTGTATTCTCTCTCTCTCTCTCTCTCTCTCTCTCTCTCTCAAATAAACATTAAAAAAAAAAAAACCCAAGTTATTTAAAGATAAACCAAAATATAAGAGAACAATAATACGGAAGATGCTGGAAGTTAGGCAGAAACACAGTGATGAGGATTAGTTAGAAGGCAGGTAGACAGTTTTAAAGCAGATCTTTTAAAGACATTTATGCAGGATACAAGTCCAAGTAACCACTAACAAAACAGACATAAAATGTATAATTCTGAAATAGAGTTGGGGTAAAGAAAAGTTGCGGTAAAGAAGAAAACTTCAGCAGAAGACAAAAAGGAAGAAACAAATGAAAAGCACAAAATGGGACAGGTAGTAATAATTCAAATATGTCAGAAATTGCAATGAATGTGAACTGATTAAGTCATACGTAAAAAAAAAAGAAGCAGCGTCTGGGTGGCCCAGTCGGTTGTCAGACTCTTGGTTTTGGCTCAGGTCATGACCTCAGGGTTTCATGAGTTCAAGCCTGATATCTGGCTCTGAGCTGGCAGCCCGGAGCCAATGCCCGGAGCCTGCTTGGAACTCTCTCCCTCCCTCTCTTTCCCTGTCCCTCCCCCACTTGCACTGTCTCTGACTCTCTCAAAATAAATAAATAAACTTTAAAAAGTTTTTTTAAAAAAGTAAAAGAAAAGGAAACTTCAGATAGGCCCTTCAAGATTGTCCAGCCTGCCAACCAGCAGAGATGTGAGAAAAGCCATCTTAGACCATTGACTCCCCAAGCTGGCCCAGACCAGAAGAGACCATCCAGTCAATTCACAGAATCATAATAATAATAAATGTTAAGCCACCATGTTTTTCAGCAAAAGTTAATTGGCAGAGTTGGGATTTTAAAAATCATAATAAAATATATCAACAATTTTATGCTATTAAATTGAAAAACCTTAAGAAAAGATGATTTTCTAGAAAAATATTCCAGAAACAGATTCAAAAAGAAAGAAAAATATGAATGAATATAAACCATTAATTGAAACCATTACTCTCATTTAAAGCACTAGGTTTAGAGTTTATATGAGATTAAAAAAAAGAACAAACTTCAAATAACAGTTAATTTATGATAGAATACAAAAGTAGGAAAAAGAAACAACTAATGTAACTTTAATACAGAGTTACACAAGAACAGAATGGAGAAATGAAAATGAAAGGCCAATCTTGCGGAGAAACATACATGAAAAGCCCCATACAAAAATGTTAGCAAATGAAATCATGCATATACATTCATACACAGAAAACGCACATATTTTTATATGTTTACAAATGCATCATGATCAGGGCACCTGGTGACTCAGTTGAGTGTCTGACTTTGGCTCAGGTCATGATCTCACAGTTCATGAGTTGAAGCCCCACATCGGGCTCTCTGCTGTCAGCACAGAGCCGGCTTCTGATCCTCTGTCTCCCATTCTCTCTGCCCCTCCCTTGCTTGCACTCTCTCAAAAATAAATAAAAACATTAAAAAAAAAAAGAAGCAAATACATCATGATCAAAAAGGTTTTACAGCAGAAATGCAAAGCACATTCAACAATAAGTTATTTAACATAATTTTCTTGTTGTACTCGTTAAAAGATTTAAAAAGAAAAAGCCATTTGGGGCACCTGGGTGGCTCAGTCGGTTAAGCATCCGACTTCAGCTCAGGTCATGATCTCACAGCCTGTGGGTTTGAGTCCTGTGTCAGGCTGTGTGCTGACAGCTCAGAGCCCGGAGCCTGCTTCAGATTCTGTGTCTCCCTCTCTCTCTGCCCCTCCCCTGTTCATGCTCTGTCTCTCAATAATAAATAAATGTTAAATAAATAAATAAATAAATAAAAAGAAAAAGCCATTTAATCATCTCATTTGGTACAACAAACATGAAGAAACTCTTACATGACTATGAATGGACAAAAACTTTCCTAATCTGAAGGGTACTGTGCAGGCTTTTTTGACTTTTGGCTGTCAGCTTTATTCCTGCACTTGCTTTTTCTCTTCTGTCACAGGAGGCTGGAAAGCTGACAATTCTATTTCCCTTGTTCCCTTGCTGTTGTTTGGTTAGGTTCTGCCAATGGGAGACAATGGTGAGGATTTAAAAGGTGGCAGAGGGAAAGAAGCCATTGGGTTGCCTTCTGCTCCCGGCCCTAGCAGCTGCACCAGCTGGGCCCCAGCTGCCCAGCAGTACAGCATTCCTGGGCTCTGAGAAGCACTTTCACCTTTTTGCTCCTCTGTCATTTCAACTATTTTGTAATTAGTTCTCTGTGTTAACTACCCTCTGTTTGACATTCCTAAAATGGTTTCTATTTTTCAAACTGGTTAATAAGTGATATAAGTATCCATCAGCCTGCAACAAACATCATTAATAGTGGTGAAACTTTAAGAGATTTTCCTGTGAAGACAAGAATAGGACAAAGATGCTTGCCCTTACCGCTTTCCAAGGAATATTGCACTGGAAGCCTTAGTCCAAGCAACAGGATAATTAAAAGGAAATGAATTATAAGGAGTTAAAAGAAGATAAGAGAATTGTCAATAAAAAAAAAAAAAAAGGATGCTTGGCAACACTTCTTGGTGCTATATTACACCAAAATCAATTGCATGTTTATAAATGCTATCTGAAGGATTTTTCAGAGAGGGCTCTCTGGTGTCTTTGTATAAGGGAAACTGATCTTAAAGGATCAGGGCCCTGCCCTTATGACCTCATTCAACTTCAATTACTTCCTTTGAGTGCCCTCTCTAAATACAGCTTCACAAGGCTTAGGGCCTCAGTATGAATTTGTGGGGGGGTGGGGGGCAGGGACACAGTCTGTAACAAGAACGTACACCCTGAAAGAAGGTGAGAAGCTAGGCTGCCTGTGTTTGCACTCAGAAAAATTGAGGTATCCTTAATTACTTTTAGGTCAAATGTCTTTTATTAAAGAGAATAGAGCCTTTGAATAACTCAGATGAAGGGCGTAAGTCTCACAGAAAACAGAGACTGAAGCCAAAATTCCAATGGATTTCATGGGAACCAGAAAGCCACCAGGGACCAAGGCTGCTCTATGTTTATAGTCTGTGGGGCTGATTCTTTATATGGTGCTGCAGGTTGGGCAGACAATGAAAGATAGGTCTCATACAGTTACTAAGCATGAAGTTAAGTTGTGCACCTCTAACAAAATATTCCGTTCCTTCATGCGTTTACTATGTATATCCATACCTTTACTTAAACTTAGCAAGAAAACTTAATGTAGATTGAAACATAAAATCCAAAATAAAATTAAATTCCATAAATTAATGTTTAATCTAGTTTTATAAAACAAATGTACCCAACCTGACATTGAGTCATGAGCTACCAAATATAGAAGTTACATTTTATAACTATAAAGACCTACTTCTTTGTAAGACCACATCTGGTAAAGGGAGTGTTATTATCACTATTTTTTAAAAATTTTAATTCCAGTGTAGTTAACATGCAGTGTTGTATTCACTTCAGGTGTACAATATAGTGTTTCAACACTTCTGTATGTTACTCAGTGTTAATCCTCTTCACCTATTTCTCCCATCTTCCCACCCACCTCCCCTCTGGTAACCATTTGTTTGTTCTCTATAGTTAAGGGTCTGTTTTCTGGTTTCTCTCTCTTTTTTTCCCCCTTTGTTCATTTATTCTGTTTCTCAAATTCCCCATATAAGTGAAATCATATGTTATTTGTCTTTCTCTGACTGGCTTATTTCACTTAGCTGAGGGGACACCACGGCTCTACTCTGAACTGTCACCCTGGGCTCCACCTAAGTCACTGTTCACACAGCAGCCACTGCTTTACATTGCATGCCTGTTGTGCCTGTCACGCTGCTTCACCTGGGCCCCCACTCCTTTCCCCTCAGGCTGATGCTTATACTGGTGCTGCTGCCCTAGGTGCCCCTCTTGGTCCCTCCACGTGGGCTGGGGCTGCCCCAGATGCTGTCACTCTCCCTGGATGCTCCTTCTCCGTGCTCTGCCGCTCTGACCTACCCCATCGTTGCACCTTCTGCTTCAGCTCCTGCTTCTATCATGGTTGTCCTCTCTGGCCGGTCAGCATGCGTCACCATCACCCCCACTCTGCCCCAGGCTGCTAGTGCTCACCTTTCATTTCTAAAATAGGTAGGGAAACAGTTTCCTCTTCTGTTTTCTTCCTCCTGTAGAATCCCACATCAGGACTTCTTGGGGCCTGAGATGTTACATAGTTTAAGGACTCTTTACCATTATTCACACGCTTCTCTGTCCTTGTACATCCTCCACACTGGTGACTGGGATGGCAATAGAGCGTATATAAGTGGAAGTTGTGTCCTACGCATTGCACTGCACCCAGAAATCCTCTTGAAATGGCAGCCCTTATTACTTAGTTTAGTTTATGACGCTAGGCTTCCTTCCTTGATATTGTGCCATACTTCTTCCAGGAGTTGCATAATCCACTTTTCTTTTATCCAGTTTTCCACTCAGTTTGAACTCCATTCATGAACACAGTTCAAATACATGTCCTCGAAGATGCATTAGCTTGTGGCTCCACCAGTGAATGCAAAGAGATCCAGTGGTAGCTGTGGGCCGTATCCCATACTAAAATATGGAGGGTGGCTATGCCACTACCGGATTTAAAAAATTCTCCTTTGGCTTTATCATAGAGAAACAAGTCTTCTATAATATCAACTATTCGTCAAATACATATATTATACAGATGCTTCCAGTCTGGAATAAAACAAGGATCTTTACCCTCAAGCGGCTTACATTTTAGTGAGAATACAGACAATAAATAACAAATATTTATAAGTATATCCCATATTAGCAGAGGACGACTGCAGAAAAAAAGAGAACAGTATAATAGCATTAGGATAGTCAGAAGTGCCAGTAGTATATGTATATGTGTTGAACCAGTGTGTGTGCATCCATGCGAGGGCACAGCTGCAGTAGTAAACCAGGCGGTTTGGGCAAGTCTCGTCGAGAATGGTGTGTCACTCAGGGAAGACGGGGAGAAACAGAGGAAGTTAGCTAAGGGAAAGAACATTTCAGTCAGATGGCATAGCCAGAGCAAGAGCGTGTTTGGAGTGATGGAGTAATAGCAAGGAGGCCAGTGGGTGAAAAGGAGAGTAGAAAGAGATAAAGTCAGAGAGATAATGGGATACCAGATTAAGTAGGACCTTGTAGTAAGAGTTTTGCTCTTACTTTTGTTGTTATAAGAGTTGCTCTTACTCTATTTGTTGTAAGAGTTTTGCTTCTTTGCTGAGTAAAATGGAAAGTTATTTGAGGATTTTGAAGAAACGACATGGTCTGTCCTACATTTTTAAAGCTCATTCTGGCTACTAACATGGGGTTTAGGTTATAGGAAGAGACACAGTGAGGAGGTTACAGGGTTAGTCCAGGTCAGAGAGGACAGTGGCTTAAATCAGGGCAGTCACCAAGGAGGTAGTGAGTAGTTTGATTCTGCAAATATTAGAAGGGAGAGCCAAATAGGAATTCTTGACAAATTGGATGGGAGAGATACACAACAGTCAAAGCTAACTCTAAGATTTTTTTTTTAAAGATGTTCTTTTTTTAAGTTTGTTTGTTTGTTTGTTTATCTCAAGGATAAATAAATAAATGAATAAAGATTTAGAATCCTAAGCAGACTCCACACTGTCAGTGCCCAGCCTGACCCAGGGCTCAAACTCAGAAACCATGAGATCATGGCCTGAGCTGAAATCAAGAGTTGGATGCTTAACCAACTGAGCCACCCAGGCACCCCTAACTCCAAGATTTTTGACCTGAGCAGATGGAAGGACAGAGTTGTCCAGGATGTCAAGATGCCAGGATGGAGAAGGCTCCGGATGGGCCAGGTTTGAATAGTGTGATCTGGAGCTCCATCTGAGACCTGTAAAGTTTGAGATTCCTATTAGATATTCAAATGGAGATACTGAATAGGCAGTTAGATATGTAAGTCAGGAATTCAAGAGAAAGATCGAAGCTAGAGAGATACATTTGGGAGTTGTCAGATTAGAAGAGACATTTTTAGCCCAGAAAACAGATGAGATCATCAGCGGAGTGAATGTGGACAGAAAAGAAGAAAGGACCCATGATTGATCCTGAGGCATACTCTAACATGGGTTAGAGGGGTTAGAGAGGGAAGAGGCTAGGTTAGCCAGAGGCTGAGAAGAAATAGCCATGGAGGGAGGAGGAAAACCAAGAGTGTGGGGTCCTGGAAGAAAAGTGAAGAAAGTACATCAAAGAGGAAGGAATGATCAGTGTCATAAATGCTGCTAGTCAGGTAAGACGAGGACTGAGAATTGATGATTGGAATGATCAAATGAGGTCATTTGATGGCCTTAACACAAAGAAATGTGGTGCATCAGTGTGGGCAAAAGCCTATCGGAGTAGATTCAAGGAAGTGGGAAGGAAAAAACTGGAGAAAGAATTTACAGATAGCCATTAAGAAATTTAACTGTAAAGAAAATGGGCAGTAGATGGAGGGAAAGTAAGTCAAAAGAAGGTTTTTGTTCATTCTACTGAAGATGATAGAAATAATAGCATGCTTGTAGGCTGATGGAAAGGATTTAATGGAGCGGGAAGAAACGATAACATGAGCCACGGAGCAGGAATGACTGGAGAGATGTCTGTTACTGGGAGAGAGGGGATAAGATCTAGATAAGATCAGAAAAGATCTGACTGCCTTTAAACAGAACAAGAAGAGTTCATCTACCGTAACAAGCCGTTTTGGGGGAGTTTTTGTTTTATGTAGAAAATTGAATTTTTTAATCTGACTTATAATATTGATCACAAGAAAGCAAAATGTTTGTCAGATCAATGGAAAGTTACCTGTCCAAGTTGGCAGTTGTGCCCCCAGACATCCTCCTGCCAGTACTCATCCTGCAGACACATGTCTAGTCCCAATAGTGCAGTCCATGCCCCAGACATATATGGGGAAGGCCAAAGAAGGCCAAAGACCATTTTTCTTTCTTTTTATTTAAAAAATATTTTTTAATGTTTTTATTTATTTTTGAGACAGAGAGAGACAGAGAATGAGCAGGGGAGGGGCAGACAGAGAGGGAGCCACAGAATCCGAAGCAGGCTCCAGGCTCTGAGCTGTCAGCACAGAGCCTGACGCGGGGCTCGAACTCATGGACTGCGAGATCGTGACCTGAGCTGAAGTTGGACGCTTAACCGACTGAGCCACCCAGCCGCCCCCACCAAAGACCATTTTTCTAATGGTCATTGACATTCAGTTCTGGGGTGAAGATGCTCCAGGTTAGATTAAAACATCAGGATGAAAGAAAGAATTGCATTTTACAATCAATTGCGTTTCATTTAGGACTACAAAGGAAGAAGAAACAATTTTCTATTTTAAGGAAGTGGATAGGGTGATGATGAGTCGAGTAAATTAGCTAAGAAACAGTGCTAGGAAGAAGGAGAGAAGATAATATGCTACTTAAAAAAAAATGGATGGGGTGACGATGATTTAATTATGTTAGCACTAGCTAAGAAATGAGTTAGCGCTGTTGTACCTTTAAGGGGGGGCTGGTCTGGAGACTTGAATATGGGACAGATCTGGAAGCTTGGCAGCAAGCAGAGTAAGAAGCAAAGACTTCTTTGGTAGAAAATGATATTGTCATTTGTATCTGTCTTTCTGAGGGAATCACTGGGCATGGTATTGAGAAATTAAAGGTGCCACGTCCCACATTCATGTCCTCCTCCTGTGTCCATGCCAGCCCACATGTCACTTTGTTAAAGAAGACTGCTGATATAAAGCAGATGGACAAGAAGCAGATAGTGTGTCATCCCAGGCCAAAATGGGACTGGAGGGTACTCATCTGCAACAGACACACAGTAGAAATGCAAAGGCAAATTCAGTAATGTGTGGGTCTTCATCTCCATTCATTTTGTTTCTTTTATGTGTCATTTAGAAATAGCTCTGGTTTCTTTTGATTCAGTGTCATTATCAGATAATGCAAATAATAGATGGCATATTAAGAATTTCCAATGTGCCGGGCACTGTTCTAAGTAGTTACAATGGGTTTTTTTTTTTTTTTAATATTTTATTTATTTTTTTAGAGTCCACACCCAACATGGGGCTAGAACTCATGATCCGCCCAAAAAAGAGTTGCATGCTTCACCGACTGAGCCAGCCAGGCATGCCCTCAGTAGTTAAAATGTATTAATTAATCTGAGGTAGGGACTATTATTTTCCCTTTACAGATGAGGAAGCTGAGACACAGAGAGGTTAGACAACCTGAACCTCCACACAAAATTAGTGGCAAAGCTGTGTTCCTGCCTCATCTGGAATCTCAGGACTTAGGGACTTTTGGATTGCTAAGCACTTCTTATTCTATTTGTGAAAAATCTGTTTCATCTTTGCGTTATGAGATTCTATCCCAATAATGAAAATTGAGCAGAAATTTCTCATCTTCATAGACATATTAAGGTAGAAAAACTCAGTTACTCTTGCCCGGAGCATTCATCCACATGAGCATTATGCAATGATGAATCAGAGCTGTTTGAAAGGTTTGGGGAGTGATATATTATTCATATTACTAACTGCCTTATCACACTAAAATGGTAACTTACACAATGTTTATTTTGAATATTATTCAGGTAGAATTTAGTTATTTAAATCATTTCTGACTTCATGTATATATATGAATCAATGATAACTTGCAATGTTCTTTTCAATAACAATTTTTAACAACTAATAAAATATTAAATTTACACAATTCGCTTATGGAAAAGAGCTGATGGGTAGTGTGAAAAAAGAGGGCTGCAAATAGAGGGAAAAAAGGTGTGAAAGAAAAATTTATTTGTATAAGTTAACAGAATCATTTTCCTCTTTCCTTTAGAGATTGTTTGTAGAGGAGGATAAATGAAACAAAGAAGTCAGAAGATACTCTGTAAGGCATGAAGCTTCTCCATCCTGTAATAGAAATAGTCCCTGAGACCTCCATTCCATCCTCTGGAAAAACACAGTGAGTATTCTGGGGTCGCTTGTTTTTTGTTTGTTTTGGTTTTCTTCTTCTTTTTTTCCCTCAATCATAGTGTTCTCACACAAGAGAATCCCATTACATTTTAAACTCTGAGGGTGAGGTCACATTTCTTGCTCCTTCTGTATTTTGCCTAGTATCTAGTGCTATGCTTTGCTTAGTGAAGGTTGTTAATCAATATTGATTTAGCTGGGTGTGATGGTTAATTTTATGTGTCAACTTCACTGGGCTAAAGGATGTTGGTAAAACATTATTTCTGGAGAACTAGGAAATCTCAGCTGGTAAAACATTATTTCTGGATGTATCTGTAAGTGGAATCTCTGGAAGAGATTAGGATTTGAACAGTAGACTGAATAAAGATCTCCTTTAGCAATGTGGGTGGGCATCATCCAATGCAATGAGGGCATGAATAGAACAAAAGGTAGAGGAAGGATGAATTCACTCTTTGTTTGAGCTGAGACATCCACCTTTACTGGTTGTCAGATATTGGCACTCTGACTCCTTAGGCTTTTAGACTTAGATCAGGACGGACACCGTTGGGATCCCCAAATGCCATCCTATTCCCAGGTCTTTGGATTGGACTGAAGGACACTACTGGCCTTCCTGATCCTCCAGTTTGGAGATGGTAGCTGGTGATTAGCCTCTATAACAGATACTGCTTCTGTTTCTCTGGAGAACCCTAATACGTGGGGAGATAGGATGGATGACCAGATATTTAGCCTCAGATGAGGTACTCTTGGAAACATTTTGGCCTTGGAGATACACGAACAAGTCTGTATAACTTGGGAGATTAGAGCTGAATATACACACACACACCCATAATGTAGAACTGCGCCCTAGTAATTAGGCCATAGCACGTGTTTCACAAAAATACCACTTGATGAATGTCTCATCCTGAGCAAAATTCCAGTAATAGTTCTGCCCTGATTTGCTTTGTGATCTTAAATAATTTATTACCTTCTGTCATTCTACCTCATTTTCTACATCTATAATAGGATATTCTATCAAGGTGCCACAGAATCACATTAGATAAAATGTGCTGTTGCAGATGGAAATAGGTGTTATGTGCTGCCTGCTTGGAAATCTTTTCTGAGAAAAAAAGTAAAAGTATTTTTAAAATAGGGCTATTCCTAAAACAAATGACATAATTAAATGCAAGTGTATGAGCAGCAAGAACATTATGTACTGACAGTTTACACTTACAGAAATTCAATACTTCTAAGTAATTCCTATATCAACTATTACTCAGGCATATTGACATAAAATATAGAGGAATTAGAGTGGTCACAAGCAGAAATAATCAAAACCTTATTCCAATAGATACCTACATTACAGTTACTGTGGCAACCCACAACTTTTCTTTTCCTGCATTGTGTGTATCAGAGCCACATGATGTTCTGGCAAACGACATTTTAGCAGCCCAGGTTCCAAGTACAAAAGTTAATGACCCATCTCAGTTCAGTCTTACTTGTTCATTATTGTGGAGGGAAGTAATAAAGTGCTATAGTTCCTGGAAAAAATGGCCAGACTTTATTTTTAGTGCAAACAGAATTTTATTCTTCTGAAAAGGATACTGAAGTAAATGGTAATTAATTATTTTTTAAAAGATTTTATTTTTAAGTAATCTTTACCCCAATGTGGGGCTTAAACTCACAACCTTAAGATCAAGAGTCGCATGCTCTACTGACTGAGCCAACCAGGTGCCCGGTAGTTGATAGTTTTTAAATCTTGAAATATAACAGAATTGTGGGCTTTACTTACTTGTTTAATTTATACCATTAACAGGAACAAAATTTTTTTGTGTGTTTCATATAAGTGTTGTGTTCAAGTAACTATGCTAAGATCACAGGGAGGGGGTAATGATTTAATGTAAACTGCATGGTTTGTTTTTTTTTGTTTTCACTTTCTTTTTAAGTGAAAATCTTTATTGTTAGCATAATATACATGTATACAAAAAAAGCAAACAAATTCCAAGTGCGTAAGCTCAATGAATTTTCACAAAGTAAACACTGTGCAATCCCCCACTTTAATCAAAATACCAAGCATTAGCAATACTTTAATAGCTTGTTTCCAGTTTGGGCTAAAATATTAGTAACCATATTTGTATGTCTTTGGTAAACATAGTTCCATAACTCAGAGTACAAACGTTGGGTCATAGGATATGCATATGTCCAGCTTTAGTAAACACTGACAAACAGGATTCCGAAGTTGGTCCAGTTTGCACTGTGGTCAGCAACATATGAAAGCTCCAGATGCTCCACATCCTTGTCAACTCTTGTTATTATCTGTTATTTACATTTTAGTCATTCTGGTGGGCATGTAGTGATATTGCCTTCCCCTTGTATTTTCCATTTCTATGATGAGTAATATAGTTGAATACCTTTTTTTCAGGTTAATTGACTAATTACAATCCCCTTTTGGAGATGTGGAGATCTATTCAAGTCTTATGCCCATTTTTCTAATGTTATATCTTTTGTATACTGATTTGGAGGAATTCTTTATCCATTCTGGATGTGAATCAGATATATGTACTGCAAATACCTTCTTTCACTATGTAATCTGCGTATTCGTTTTCTTAATGTGTTTTTGGCAAAGAGCTTCTTAAGTTTAATGTAGCCCAAATGATCATTTTTCCCCTTATGATTGATGTTTGTGTCCAAGAAATTCTTGTATACCCCAAAGTCATAAAGATATTCTATTTTTCCTTTAAAAACTTTGTTTTCTCTTTTATGTTTATATCTACACAACATTTCGAGTGGATTTTTTAGTATGGTGTGAGATATGGTCCAATAGTTTTTTTCTATTAATATCCTATTCACCCACTACCATTTATTGAGAAGAACATATTTTCTCAATCATACTTCTGACACAGGCCTATATGAGAAGGCACATTCAGGAAACATAAGTCTTTAAAAGAACTGTATATAATCGTGTGAATAATTTGGAATGCTCTGGATTGCCAATACAGATAATATAAGAAAATTAATTTATCTTTAGACTTGGGTTGGCAAATTGTTTATGTAAAGAACAAGATAGTAGGGGCACTTGGCTGACTCAGTCAGTAGAGCAAGCAATTCTTGATCTTCGGGTCATCAGGTCAAGCCCCATGTTAGGTGTAGAAATTACATGAAAAACAAAATAAGCTTGTAAATATTGTTTTAGACTTTCTGGGTCATATAATTTCTGTCCCAACTACTCACTGTTCCTACAGTGTGCTGCTATAGCAAAAAAAAAAAAAAAAAAAAAAAAAAAAAAAAAAAAATATATATATATATATATATAGATATATATATTGATATATATTGATATATATCAAGACTCTTGATCTATATATATATATATATATATATATATATATATATATATGGCTACAGACAACATGTAAATGAATGGGCCTGGTAGTATTCTAGTCAAACTGTATTTACAAAACTAGGTGGAGAGGTGGAGGGCTAGATTTGGCCTGATGGTTGTAGTTTGCCAACTCATACTCTAGATGGTAACCAAATTACCAAATAATTATGTAATTTTTCTATTTCCTTGTATCAGTGAAAACCTGATATAGGAATAGACCTTTGGCAGACAGATGGCCTGATCCTGCTTCGGGGTTGTTCACAGGAGTTGATATTGATTCACCCAGTCTGAGCTACCCCTTAGGTGTTTCATGAGTATTTAAGATAAGAC
Source organism: Neofelis nebulosa (assembly GCF_028018385.1). NCBI lineage: Eukaryota > Metazoa > Chordata > Mammalia > Carnivora > Felidae > Neofelis > Neofelis nebulosa. Next base: position 132,112,481 of record NC_080782.1, read on the forward strand.
TGAGTGAATCAGTATCAACTTCTCCAGTGAATCTTCCCTATGCAGTCATTTAGTGAGTGTTTTCAGAAAGGTTTGGAAGGATTAATGTGGTATAAAGTTCCCTAATATGAGAGGGAATGGAATTATTGAGGACCTAATTGAATCATGCCCCAAGTCAGGTCATTTCATTGGCAGTTTGGGGGACCCAAAGATCAGGGAAGTTTGCACATAGTACTGTTTTAGTGCAAATGAATTGTGTCCTCTACCTAAAGACTGTATCCTCACCCCACGTCTATAGCCCCTTTCTGTCAATCACTTCACAAACTCTTAATGACAGCTACACTCCTGGTTATAGAATATAACCTTCATTGTAAATAAATATCAGAAATTGGTTTAAGCCACACACCAATCACGAATCAAGAAAAAACATCTTAGGGGCACCTGGGTGGCTCAGTTGGTTAAGTGCTGACAGCTCAGAGCCTGGAGCCTGCTTCAGATTCTGTGTCTCCCTCTCTCTTTCTCTGCCTCTCCCCAGCTCACATTCTGTCTCTCTTTCCTTCAAAAATATATAAACATTTTTAAAAATTAAAAAAGAAAAAACATCTTTAGTCCAGGTGTTTTAAACATTCACATTCCTCTTCTGAAAACATTCTTTTTGCATTTCTTGATATTTTATTACCAGGTAAACACTGTCAGTTTTGTATGGGTCTAAATAGAACAGTGAAGTTGTCAATGCATTTTGCTCAGAGAATTAGGTTTCGATCTCCCTCATTGAATTGTCAAATTCCCATTCACAATTTGTGTATTTTAATTAACTACCATACTTTTTTTAAGTTTACTTATTTATTTTGAGAGAGAGAACATAAGTGGGGGGAGAGGGAGAGAGAGAGTCCTAAGCCCTGATGCAGGTCTTGAACTCATAAACCATGAGATCATGACCTGAACCGAAGTTGGACGCTTAACCAGCTGAGCCACCCAGGCTCCCCAACCACCATAATTGTTAAATGACAGTTTAAAGCATCATTTAAGAATCAGTGGAAAGTGAATCAAATTTCACTTAGGTAATTGCTTAATCAAATCATAGGATTTTAGTGTCAACAGCAGTGTACAAGTTGGCTGTCATGGAACACTGTCCTAAATATTTTCTGGAAACTTCTCTCTCCACCAGGTTCCTCACTTAGCCACAGTTATTTGAATCAGAGGTTGTTTCCTTCATACAAATAAGGCCAACAAGCACTGTTCTCAGACAATCTGGAACTCAGACCAAGGGATTTTAGCCTGGGTGTGGCTACTCTCTTGAATACAGGAAACGAAAACAGAAGAGCTGCTATTTTATTATCTCCTTCGTGTGAACTGAAAAACAGTGACTGCAGCAGTAGGAAAGAATGAAGTAGGTGCAGAGGCTGGGGTGGAGGGCATCCCTGGATCGCCTAAAGCACTCCAGTCTGCTCCTATAGCTCAGCTTCAATCCAGCTTCTATGAGATGCAGATTTATTCATTAAACCTATTGCCTCCTCTCTTTCTCTCTTTTCTCTCAAGCTAGGTAAAGGGGGTTTCTGTTAATCACAACTAAAATATTTCTTTATTTTTATTTTTGAGACTGTGAGAGAGAGAGAACAAGCTAGCGAGTACAGGGGAGAGTGGGAGAGAGGAAGAGTGACAGAATCCCAAGTAGGCTCCACACTCAGCACTAACCCAATGCAGGGCTTGATCCCAGATCATGACTCGAGCCATAAATCAAGAGTCAATATGCGGGGCTCGAACTCATGGACCACGAGATCATGACCTGAGTCAAAGTCGGATGCTTAACTGACTGAGCCATCCAGGTGTCCCCACAACTAAAATATTTCTAATAATCTAGCCCACACATCTCATTGTATAGGAAAAGAAACACAAGTCCAGGAATGATAAATGATTTACTCAAAGATCCCATTTTCAGTGACAGAGCTGTGACTAGAACCCAGTCTCCTCCCACTTTGGTAGGTTTTTCTTCAGGTGATCCTAGATAGACATTTACTGAATGAATGAATGAATGAATGACTCCATCAATGAATTCACCTTGAATCTCAGCATGTGATTAGCTCTTTTCTAGTGGGTCTGCTCTCTTCTTTTGGTCTGAATAGGTAACAAACGGTCTCTGGGATACTTACTTCCCAGAAGGGAAAACGCTCAGCTTTAGAGTTGTGCTTTTCCTGCTCAAGAAGTATGAGCTAATTATGGAAAGGCCTTATTTGGTATAGCAGATTCTGTGCACTGACCAGATGTCTCCTTCAGAAGGAGTCATTCATTTCTCTAGCTCCTGGGAGTGCTGACTGCTGAGGGTTCACAACTATTGCTCTTGCTAGTTGTCCGATTGAAAGGAATTGCCTCAGTCAGGTTATGCCTCTTCACCGGGATCTGCCTGTCCTCAATGACTGCTGATGCCAGGAAAGGTAAGTCCGGTCCCCTTGCCTCAGCTCAGCACAATTCTGAAGGCCAGTTCATCTCCTGGCCTCCTTTGCAGCTGTGTGCTAATTCCACAGCTCTCTCCGTCAAGTCTGCCATACTCCCTCAAAGGGGTTATTCCTGAGAACACTCCTTAACTTAAATCTCCTTGGAGCGCCTGGGTGGCTCAGTCGGTTGAGCATCCGACTTCGCTCAGGTCACCATCTCGCGGTCCGTGAGTTCGAGCCCGGCGTCAGGCTCTGGGCTGATGACTCAGAGCCTGGAGCCTGCTTCCGATTCTGGGTCTCCCTCTCTCTCTGCCCCTCCCCCGTTCATGCTCTGTCTCTCTCTGTCTCAAAAATAAATAAATGTTAAAAAATCTCCTACATGCACAGTCTGTTTCTCTGGGAATCTTATCTATGACAGTAGTACCTTCACTGTTACCAGAGCAAAATATAAGAAGATGAAAAATGCTACATAAAGCAATTTGTGGCAGAAAGCTTAAGATCTCACAAAGTTGTCCTCTCTTAGAAACAAAATCCTGGGGTGCCTGGGTGGCTCCGTCAGTTAAGCGACCTACTTCAGCTCAGGTCATAATCTCGTGGTTTGTGAGTTCAAGCCCTGCATCTGGCTTTGTGCTGACAGCTCGGAGCCTGGAGCCTGCTTCGGATTCTGTCTCCCTGTCTCTGCCCCTCCCCCACTCATGCGCGCTCTCTCCGTCAAAAATAAAAATAAACAGTGGCGCGCAAGTGGCTCATTCGGTTGAGCATCTGCCTTCAGCTCGGGTCATGATCTCACAGCTGGTGAGTTTGAGTCCCACATCAGGCTCTGTGCTGACAGCTCAGAGCCTGGAGACTGATCCGGATTCTGTGCCTCCTTCTCTCTCTGCCCCAACCCACTCGCATTCTGTCTCTGTCTCTCTCAAAAATAAATAAACATTTTTAAAAAATTAAAAATAAATAAATAAAAATAAACGTTAAATTTTTTAAAAATGTCCTGTTTTTCATTCTAATTGATATTTTAAAAATAGTGTTAGCTGTGAGTTATTTTATAACTGTTTACTTCTTTAAGATATTAAAAGTACGTCATCTTATGTATTTATTGTCTTCTACCAACCACTTTCTAATAAATTACTTTTTATATACTTAAAACTTTTTAATCCCGTATAGCAGTAATTACACTCCAACTGCCTCCTTCCTTGCTGGTCTTCCCTGATAGATTGTCTTGTCTTTGAATCTCTAGCACCTATCTTTCAGATTGACCCTGAGCAATTCAGTTATTGTTGGTTGAAAAAAGAAAAAAGATCGCATTCAGTTGAAATTAGGAAAAGGATTATAGCAGGAAAAAGATTCATAAACTGAAGGCCTGAATCACATTTTGTTGATTAAGATTCCTTATACTCAGAAGCCTTGAGATATTAACATTGGATTGTCAGACAATTGGATTAACATTTTAGGAACTTGTTTGTTTCTGGGGCACCTGGCTGACTCAGTCAATGGAGCATGCAACCCTTGGTATCAGGGTTGTGGGTTCAAGCTTCACTTTAGGTGTAGAGATTGCTTAAAAACAAAATCTTAAAAAAAAAGAAACCTGTTTGTTCCTAGAAAAAGTATCTGGAATTCTCAGGCAACATGTGAACTAAAGCTAATACAGAATTTAACCATTCCACCAACAAAATGCTGAATGAGATTCAATTTCAATTAACTTCAACTTTTAATTTTGAAAAATTTCAAAGCTAAAGAAAAGTTGTCTGCTTAAAAAAACAAAAAAGCCCTCCAAACTTCACCTTTTTTCTTTCTTCCCCTCTTTGACTGTCTTAATGAACTCATGGGTTATTTCATTTTAAAATTTTTATTTAGGGGCGCCTGGGTGGCTCAGTCGGTTAAGCGTCTGACTTCGGCTCAGGTCAGGATCTCACAGCTTGTGAGTTCGAGCCCCACAACGGGCTCCGTGCTGACAGCTCAGAGCCTGAATCCTACTTCGGATTCTGTGTCTCCCTCTCTCTGCCCCTTCCCCACTCATGCTCTGTCTCTCTCTGTCTCTCAAAAATGAATAAACGTTAAAAAAATGTTTTAATAAAAATAAATAAATAAAAAATAAAATTTTTATTTATTTTTATTTTTTAAAGTAGTTTCCATACCCAACATAGGACTCAAACTCAGAACCCTGAGATCAAGAGTCAGATAATCAACCTACTTGAGCCACCCAGGTGCCCCAGAATATTTTATTTTTAATTTATGTATAAGTCCATTATAGTATAATTGTTATTTTTGATCCATAAATTGTCCCAAACTTGGAGCTCCTGGGTAGCTCAGTTAGTTAAGTATCCAACTTCAGCTCAGGTCATGATCTTACGGTTTGTGGGTTTAAGCCCCGCGTCGGGCTCTGTGCTGACAGCTCAGAGCCTGAAGCCTGCTTTGGATTCTGTGTCTCCCTCTCTCTCTCTCCCCCTTCCCCACCCACACTATGTCTTTCTCTGTCTCTCAAAAATAAATAAACGTTAAAAAAAAAAAAAAAAAAAAAACTGTCCCAAATTTGACTGAAGAGTTCCTTCACTCTGGCTTGTGGGTCCTTTTAACATTACATCATTACTCTTTTAGCATTTCTTTGCATTCTGGCTTATATTACATGGCTGAGCTCATAGGAAATGAAAAGAAATTCCCATTTGCTAGAAAGAAAAGAGAACTGAAAGTCAAAGCAGATTGTAATCGTAAGGTGACACTGAGGTAGCCTAAAAGGCTGTGAGGTGACCTGGAAATAGACCTTACTTAAGAGCTAGAGGCTTAGATTTTATTTCCAGCATATCACAGGTGATGAGTCCCTGGACTTAGGTGTAACAAAGAGTAGAACTGAGATCTCTGTATAAAGCAAGTCCCCTTCAAAGTACCATGAAAGAGGACTGAAAAACTATTCATAAGGCCAGAGAGAGAGAGCAAAGATCCAGGGACTCTGGGTGGGGGAAAAATCACTGGTGAGAGAAGAAAATCACCATGCCATTCACTGATTCAGGATCAATTCTAAATGACCTGAGTGGAATGGAAATCTCCAAGTTACTCTTGGGGTACCTGGCAAAGTCACGCATAAAATCTCTTTGGAGGAACACTCCCATAATTTACAACTCCACATTTGATCATAAGAGAAATAACAATTGCCATTCAAGATATACACATTATCAAAAAATTATAAGACACATGAGGAAAGACTGTCAAGAACAAAAAGGAGTATTGACAATCTAGACAGATGATAGAATATTCTGAGAGAGACTATAAAATTAGTATTTTTAAATGATGAAAGATATGAAGAACTAGGATTACAGAACAAATCACTGTGCAAAAGGAATAGTGTATTTAATATAAAAACCAAACATTATGACTAGAAATGAAAAATAGTCACTGAAATTACAAGAGAAATGCATGGGTGTTAATAAACAACAGATCAGATACTGATGAAGAAAGTGATAGTGAACTAGAGCAAATACTAAACCAGTAAAACTGAGCAAAGTACCAGAATGAAGCACAATGAGAGATGCCTAATAGGAGCCCCCACTAAGCAAAAAACTGTAGAGAATGTTTGTGAGTTAATGAAAATATAGGGGATGAAAAATTTCCAAAATTGAAGCATGACATGAATCTTCAGAAAGATGAAGTACACCAAAGTTGAGTAGGATAAACAAAAATAAAATCTCTACCTAGAATACCAAAGAAAACACAGAAGTCTTAAAATCAATCATAAAGAAAGGACAGATTAGCCAAAAGGGACTGCAATTAGATTGCTAATAAATGTCTCAGCAGTAAAATGAGGTTAAAAGACAACACTATCTGTGAAGTGCTAAGGAAAAAGGTGCCAACATAAAATTCTTTAAAAAAAAATTTTTTTTAATGTTTATTTGTTTTTGATAGAGACAGAGACAGAGCATGAATGGGGGAGGGGCAAAAAGAGAGGGAGGCACAGAATCCCAAGCAGGCTAAAGGCTCTGAGCTGTCAGCACAGATCCTGTCGCGGGGCTCAAGCTCATGAACCTCGAGATCATCATCTGAGCTGAAGTGGGACGCTTAACCCACTGAGCCACTGAGGTGCCCCTCAGCATAAAATTCTGTACCTAACTAAACTTATTCAAGGGAAAGGCTGAAAATAAATACTTTCAGACACAGATATTCATTGAAAAAACTATTAAGAACGTATAGAATAAAGAAAGTATATACATTCAGAGGGTTATTTGGGTCTATCTCTGTGTTCTATCTTCTGGTCAACTGCTACCATTTTTCAGTTTTTTCACCAATACTACACTTAGAATCACTAAGACTTTATAGTCTTTTTTAACAGCTTTATTTTATTATAACTGACATATATGGTAACTACCCATATTTAAAATGTACACATGAAATTTGTACATACATGTGCATGCATCCATCAAATCATCACTACTATCAAGAAAATGAACATATGGGGCGCCTGGGTGGCGCAGTCAGTTAAGCGTCAGACTTCAGCCAGGTCACGATCTCGCGGTCCGTGAGTTCGAGCCCCGCATCAGGCTCTGGGCTGATGGCTCGGAGCCTGGAGCCTGTTTCCGATTCTGTGTCTCCCTCTCTCTCTGCCCCTCCCCCGTTCATGCTCTGTCTCTCTCTGTCCCCCCCCAAAAAAAAAAAAAAATGAACATATACATCACCCTCCAAAGTCTCCTCATACACGGTTTGAGTTCCTCCCACCATCCCTCTCCATGCTCTCATCCTCTGGCACCAATGATCTGCTTTCTACCACTATGGATTAGTTTGCAGTTTCTAGAATTTTATATAAACAGTATCATAAAATATGTACTTGTTTTTGTCTGGTTTCTTTCACTCATAATAAAGTATTTTGAGATTCATCTATTCGTTGCATGTAGCAATAGTTCCTTTCTTTTTATTCTAGAGAAGTATTCCTTTGTACCAAAGGAATATACCAAAATTTATTCATTCATCTGCTTCATGGACATTTGGGTTGTTTCTAGTTTGGGGCCATTACAAATAAAGTTGCTATAAATAAGGTTTTATTTTATGGAGATATAATTGACATATTAGTTTCAAGTGTACAATGTAATGATTCAGTATTTGTATGTATTGTGAAATAATCACAATAAGTAGAATAACAGTAAGTCTAGTTAACAGTCACTACCTCACATAGTTGCACTATCTTTTCTTGTGATGAGAACTTTTATTTTCTTAATTAATTTTATTAAAAAATTTTTTGAGAGAGAGAGCCCACAAATCAGGGAGAGGGGCAGAGGGAGAGAGAGAGAGAGAGAGAGAGAGAGAGAGAGAGAGAGAAAGAGAATCTCAAGCAGTCTCCATGCTCAGCGTGGAGACTGATTTCATGATGGTGACATCATGACTTGAGCCAGAATCCAAAGTGGGATGCTTCACTGAGCCACCCTGGTGCCCCATAATGAGAATTTTAAAAATTTACTTCCCTAGGATATTTGAAATATACAATATTATTAACTATAGTTAATGTATAACTATATAATATATATATCTATAATTTATACATATAATTTTTATATATTATATATAAATTATATATATAATTAATGTAATGTTGTACATTACATCCCTGTGATTAATTTTTTTTTACAACTATAAGTTGTACCTTTTGACTACCTTTGATTACCCATTTTGTCCACCCCTACTCCTTGACTCTGGCAACTACCAATCTGTTCTCTGTATCTATAAGTTCAGTCTTTTTGTTTTCAGAGTACACATGTAAGTGAGATCACACATTATTTGTCTTTCTCAGACTTATTTCACTTAGCATAATGTCCTCAGGGCCCATCCATGTTGTGGCAAATGGCAAGATTTTATTTTTTAATGGCTGAATAATTTCTCTCTATATAATATAAATACCTGCAGCACATTTTCTTTATCCATTCATACACTGACAGACACTTAGGTTACTGGAAATACACTGCAATGAACATGGGGCGCAAATATCTTTTCAAGCTAGTGTTTTCATTTTCTTTGGATAAATACCCAGAAATAGAATTGCTGGATTGTATGGTTGTTTTATTTCTAATTTATTGCGAAACTTCCATACTGTTTTTACAGAGTGGCTCCACCAATTTACATTCTACCAACAGTGTACAAGGATTCCCTTTTGTCCACATTCCCACCAAAACTTACTCTTGTCTTTTTGATAATATCCATTCTAAGAGATATGAAGTGGTATCTCATTGTGGCTTTGATTTGCATTTGACTGAACAGTGATGTTGAGCACCTTTTTGTGTACCTGTTGTCCATTTGTATGTCTTCTTTGGAAAAACATTCAGATACTCTGCCTGTTTTTTTAAATTGGGTTGTTTTTTTCTTGCTCTTGAGTTAAGTTCTTTAAATATTTTTGGATATTAGCCCCTCATGAGATATGCTTTATAAATATTTTCTCCAATTCTATAGGTTATCTTTTCATCTTGTTGATGGTTTCCTTTCTTGTGCAATATAATATAAATAAGTCTCCATGTGGATAAATGCTTTCATTTTTCTTATGTAAATACCTGGATTATACTGGGAGTATATGTTTAACTTCTTAGTAGTTTTTCAAAGTTGTTCAGCCATTTTGCATTCCCACCAGCAATGTATGGGGATTTCACTTCCTCTAGATCCTTGTCAGTCTGTGGTATGGTCACTCATTCTAATTTTAGCTACCAGAAAAGGTGTATAGCAGTATCTAATTGTGATTTTAATTTCTAATGACTAACGTTGAGCATCTTTTCATGTGTGTATTTTCCACTTTTATAACTTTTTTGATAACTTGATAATTTTTTCAAATATTTATGTTTCAAAAATTAGCCTGTTCCCTGATTTTAAGAGTTCTTTATATATTTGGGATACAAATTCTTTATCAGTTTATGATGTGTGAATATTTTTTCTCAGTCTGTGGGTTATCTTTTCATTCTCTTACAGTTACCTTTCACAGAGCCAAGTTTTTTAATTTTGATAAAGTCCAGTTTATTTTTTATGTATGGTGCATTTTGTGTTATATCTAAGAAATCTGTGTCTAATCCAAAGCCAAAAAAGATTTTCTCCTGTTACTTTATGAAGTTTTACAGTTTTAGGTTTTATATTTAAGTCTATGACAAATTTTGAATTAATTTTTATATATAGTGTGAGGTATGGATCAAAATTCCATTTTTTGCATATGGATATCTAATTTTACTCTTCTGTTATAGCTGATTTAGCTATTTATGGACCTTTATTATTCCTCATAAATTTCTGAGTAAATTTTATTAGTTCGTCAAAAAATCCTACAGCAATTTCAAATGTGATCACAATGAATTTAAAGATCAATTTGGGTAGAATCAACATGAGCATAACTTTCTCCAATTATTTCATTGAAATTCTCTTGCCTAAGGTATCAAAACCACCTTCATGCTTCTAAATCCTACTGGAATTTTTAAATTGCAATTACACTGCAATCATTCCCTCTACAATGAAACATTTTTTTCACTTGGCTTCCAGGACTCTACACCCGGGGTCAAAAACTTGTTCTGTATGGGAACAGATAGCAATTTTAGGTTTTATGGATGAAATTACTCAATGATGGCATTATAGTATGGAAGCAGCCATAGAAAGCACGTAAATGGACAAGTGTGGTAGTATTCCAATAAAATGTTACTTACAAAAAAAGGCAGTGGGTCAAATTTACTCTCTGTGAGCCACGGTCTGCCAACCTCTATTCTACCTTCTTTTTGTTTTCCTCCTACCTTACTGGAAATTTTTCTGTCTCTGGTGCTTGTTGTTCTTTATCTCCTTAACCCCAACACTGGAGTATCCCAGGACTCAACTTTCCTTTTCTATCTAAATTCAATTTCTTGGTGATTTCATCCAGTATTATGGTTTTAAGTACTTTATCTATATTAATGGTTCCCAAATATGTATTTCCAGCCCAATTTCCTGAAATACAGAGGTTACATTTAATGTCTTATTAGTATCTCCACTTGGATATCTAATAGGCATTTCAATCAATACATGTCTAAAACTAATTTCCTGATTTTTCACAAACCTAGTCTGTTTTTAACCATAGTAATTGATAGCAACAATGTATTTCTAGTTGCTCAGGCCAAAACTCTTGGAAATTATCTGACTCCTTGTTGTCTCACTTCACATAAGAACACCATGAGCTCTATGAAAATATACCCAGAATTGTGCCCCTTCTCACCACTATCAGTGCTGCCACTGTGGCCTAAGCCATTATCACCTCTTATCTAGATTTATTCAACAGACTTCTAATTCATATCCCTGCAATCAACCCTGCCCCATAGTCTATTCTCAGCACAAAAGCCAAAGTGAGCTCTTTAAGACTTAAAATCAGATATCACTTCTCTTCTCAAAATCATCTAATGGCTTTCATTTTGATAAGAGTGAAAACCATAGTCTTTGTAATAGCCCAAATAACCTGGCATCTACTCCCCAGCTCTTTCTATCATATCATTTCTATGACTGCATCTACTACTACTCTTTCCGTAAGTCACTTTCCTCCTGTCACTGGGCTTTCTTCCATGACAGTAGGCATGAGCCAGTGTTAGGAACCTTGCACTAGCAGTTTGCTGTAAGGGAAAACTCTCCCCTTACATATATGTATGTCTAGATCCCTCATACCCTTGTCTTTGCTCAACTATCACTTTCTTGGTGAGACCTTCCCTGATCACATTTAAAATTGCAACACCTTATTGTTCCCAGCTTCCCTATCTCCCTTTCCTGCCTTATCTTTCTCCACATTACTTATCACCTTCTAATTTACTTGTTAATTTTGCCTATCATCTGTCTCTCACCTCCATAACTAAGTTTCCTCAGGGCAGTGAATTAGCTATTAAAATATGGCAGTTTGAAAAAAAAATATGGCAGTTTGAGAAAGATTTACATGTAAAGTCACTATTTATAAAACTATGAGTGTAGGGGAACCCATGTGGATAGTAGCAGATAAGCTGTTGCAACCCCAGGCCTAAAAAGGAAAGGGAAGCTCTTATGCAAACTGGAAGGCAAGAACTGTACAGAACCCACCTTGAGAGAAGCTTTGAGGATAGTACAGCCTGAGGCAACTTCTCAGGGATACAGTCAGACAGATAAATAACTGCCCTCATTTTCCTCCCTCCTGATACCTGCCAGCATCCCCCATTAGCCGAACCAACCAAAAGTCAGAAAGTACAGAAGCCACTTGGAGCTGGTTTACACAGTCAGTCCTCACAGAGGAGGCTGAGACCAGGGTAAAGAAAGGAGGAGAGTGGCTCTAAAATAACAAATAGAAGACAAGGCAGGCATTTTTGTTACTTGGGTCCATGTTTGTATCATACAATAGGTTTATAGTAAATGAGTGTCTAGGTCTCTGTTCAAAAAAGAGGGAATGATCAATTATGCCAACTGCTACTGAGAGGATGAATAAAATAAGAATTAAAAACTGACCTTTGGACTTCTAAGTGGAGGTCACCAGTAACTGGGACAAGAAGGGTTTGATTGCAGTGGTAGAGATTAAGCCTTGAGTGGGGTCTGTATAAGATAGAATGGGGAGAGAAGTGCTGATAAGGACAGAAACCTCTTAGTAAAAACTGCGGAAAAATGTAGTGTTGAAGCTCGAGGGCAGAGGTGGGTTCAATAAAGTTTTTTTTAAACAAAGGAAATATTCCGGAATGTTGAATGCCATTGAGAACAATCCAGTGGGGGGGGGGGGGGGGGAGATTTGGGGGAGAAGAGGGATAATAGTAGAAACCAAGTCCGTAAATAGCTATGTCCTTAAATGATTCTAATATATTGTAACTTGAGATATGATCAAAGTTCTTTTACACGTAATCAGAAAAAGGATGGCTTATCCAATAAATGATCCTGAGGCAAAATTTTCCAATAAAAAAGGTAAAACTAAATCCCTCCCTCATATATAAATAAAAATAAATTCTAGATGGCATTAAGTCCCAAATATAGAAAGCAAAACCTTAATGTTCAGAGGAAAATGTTTTAGAACATCTTTATGCCTATGGAGTATAAAATATTATTTAAAAAGGTACAAAAGCAAAATTAATAAAAAATCTTTTAAAATGGATACACTAAAATAAACTCCCATAATACAGGTTGATGATAAACAGTGTTAAAAGACAAGTCACGTTATGGAAGAAAGCATTTACAGATAACAAACACAAGATTAGTACCCAGAACATATAAAAAGGATTAGTGAGAAATAGCCAGACAATCCAAAAGAAAAAGGAGGACAAAGGATATGAACACACATTCATAAAGGAAAACTGTAATGACCAGTAAGTACAAGATGATCTCACCAGTAATACAGAAATCCAAATTAAAACATGATACCATTTCATGGGGCACCTGGGTGGCTCAGTCGGTTGAGCGTCTGACTCTTCGTTTTGGCTCAGGTCATGATCTCCGGGTTTTGTGGTTTCAAGCTCTTCACCAGGCTCTGTGAGGCAGCATGGAGCCTGCTTTGGATTCTCCCTCCCTCACTGCCCTCCCCCACTCGTACTGTCTCTCTGAAAATAAATAAACTTAAAAAAAAATGATACCATTTCATATCCAAATATTTGACAAAAATGTGAAAAGTCCTATATAACACTAACAGTGAAGATATGGAAAAATGGGGCTTCTCATACAGTGTTGACTAGAATATAAAGTGGTACACCTACTTTAAAGAACAATTTAAGAGTTACCTGTGTGGCTCAGTCAGGTGAGCAACCAACTCTTTATTTTGGCTCAGGTCAGGATCCCAGGGATGTGGGATCGAGCCCTGCCACTGGGATCTATGCTAAGTGTGGAGCCTGCTTAAAATTCTCTCTCTTCCTCTGCCCCTCTTCCCTGCTTGTGTTCTCTAACATTAAAAAAAAAAAAAAGAAGAAAAACAATTTAAAAATTCTAGCAAGAATTGAATATGTACATACCCTATGACTCAACGGTTCTGTTTCCTTGTGTATATTCAGGTAAACTTTGGGTACAAAATCCACATGCTGGAATCTTTGGTAAATTTGTTTGCAATATCAAAAAACAAAACAATACCACTGTTCATCAAGAGACATGGATAAACTAGTTTATCCTTACAATGGAATAAGACATAAAAGTAAAAGACCTAGCTATTTATGCAACAAAATAGATCTCATATAAAAATTTTTTAAAAATAATCTCTAAAACCTCATGTATGATGAAAATAAGCTCGAGAACACATAAAGTATAACACCATTTATTTTCATTTTAAAACCACAAAACAACACTATATATTGTTTTGAACACATGCACATTTGGTAAAAGTATAAAAACAAGTATGGGAATGATATCCATGAACTGTAAAACAGTAATTATACCTGAAAAGAGACAGGCGAAAGAAAAGAGAGGTGGGACTTTAATTTTTTAAGATTTTTGTGTCTCACAAGGAAGGAGCTCTTTAAACAAATATGGCAAAATGTTAACATCTGTCAAATGTGGCAATTAGGCTCATGAGTGTCTCATACACTAGATGCTGATATCTGAACTATTTCATAATTAAGTTTTAAATAAATCACTAGGGGCGCCTGGGTGGCTCAGTCGGTTAAGCGTCCGACTTCAGCTCAGGTCACGATCTTGCGGTCCGTGAGTTCGAGTCCTGCATCAGGCTCTGGGCTGATGGCTCAGAGCCTGGAGCCTGTTTCCGATTCTGTGTCTCCCTCTCTCTCTCTGCCCCTCCCCAGTTCATGCTCTGTCTCTCTCTGTCCCAAAAATAAATAAACGCTAAAAAAAAAAAAATTAAAAAAAAAAAATAAATCACTAGCAGCTTAAATACTGTCCTTTAAAAATTATACATTGATACACTCACTGTAAAAAATATTTAAACATGCAAGAGTTATCCTAATAAAAATCCTCAATTTATCAGTCCTTTCATCAAATCTCATTTTCCTACCTACCTACACTTGGCTCTTGAACAATATGGGGGTTGGGGAGCTGAACTTTGTGCAGTCAAAAATCCACATATAACTTTTGATATGCCTCAAAACATAATAGCCTACTTGTTGGCCTTAACAGTAACAGTTGATTAACACATATTTTATACAAGCATTATATACTGTATTCTTTTAAAAAAAAAAGCTAGAAAAAATATTAAGAAAATCATAAAGACAAGAAAATACATTTATAGTATTGTACTCTATAAAAAAAAGTCTATGTATAAGTGGATCTGTGCAGTTCAAGCCCTTGTTGTTCAAAGGTCAACTGTAGTAACATTAAGCATGTATATTTCTATTCATTTGTATATACAGTAAAACCTTGGTTTACAAGTATAATTCGTTCCAGAAACATGCTTATAATCCAAAGCACTTGTATACCTAAGTGAATTTCAAGAACCATCGGCTCAGTTGTGATCATGTGACATTCGGCATCATGTACTACACATACTGCAGAACATTCCTCGTTTATCAAGTTAGTATTTATTAGAAATGTTTGCTCGTCTTGTGGAACACTCACAGAACAAGTTACTCGCAACCCAAGATTTTACTGTATATGCACAAACCTGTGCAAAGTAGTTCTTTTGTATGTAAATGGTTCATAGAGAACATATATTCTGTGACTTGTTTCTTTCAGTTGACAATATATATATTTTGCATCAATTTTTGAACTGTTGTGTAGTATCCCAGAACTCTATTTCCTTTAATTCTCTGCCCCAAGTTTGGAAATTTAGGCTATTATCAATTTTTTTAAATTATAAATAATGTTACAGAAATTTCTGTAAATATATCTGAGTGTTCATTTATTAGCACTGCTGTGTGCTATTGACATAAAGACTGAACAATATATTTATTTTAAATTTTGATGTCAATTTTCCTTTCAAAAAAGCCCTATCACTTACATCCTTTCCAGAAATATGAGATTGCCCATTTCCTCACACCCTATGACCTTTAAAAATATTGGGTATCTTGAGCTTCTTTAGCTTTTGCAAATTTGATGAACAAAATTGTTTCATTTTGTTTTAATTTACATTTCTCTGATCACTAGTGAGGCTTAATATTTCTTCTTCTGTGAACTTTTAATTTCTATCATTTGATCATTTTCCACTGAGTTATCTTTTACTGAGTCATAGGAACATTTACATCTTAACTATCTTTTTAATGTTTACTTTTGAGAGAGAGAGAGACAGACAGAGACAGACAGACAGACAGAATCTGAAGCACGCTCCAGGCTCTGAGCTGTCAGCACAGAGCCTGACATGGTGTCTGAACTCACAAACTGCCACATCATGACCTGAGCTGAAGTCTGAAGCTTAACTGACTGACCACCAAGGCGCCCCACATCTTAACTACTTTAATCATATGTTGGTAGCAAGTATCTTCTGTAAACTTTATTTATAGTAGCTTTCACAGAGTGTACAAGTTATATATTTTTATTTAGACAGACTTCCAATCTTTGGGGATTTTGATAGGTAACATTTAAAGAACTGTTCACTTCCATAATTTTCAATTGTCCCATCTAGGAACATAGTATATCTTTCATTTTTAAGTTACAGCTTTTTTTTAAAAAAGTCCATTTCCTTTTTTTTCTAAATTTATTTATTTTTGAGAAAGTGTGTATCTGCTCAAGGAGGACAGACAGAGACGGGATAGAGAATCCCTAACAGGTTCTGCGCTGCAGTGCAGAGCCCAATGCAAAGCTCAATCTCACAAACCATGAGATCATGACTCAAGCCAAAATCAAGAGTCAGCAGCTTAACTGACTGAGCCATCCAGGAACCTCTAAAAAGTCTATTTCTATTTTATAGTTTTGTTTACTAATATAAACAGGATCTTTTCTCTTATATATCTAAAACATGTATCTTGGAGAAAATCTCAAAGCCACTACTTTAATAAAATAAACCTATGAATTATTAACCTCTATTGCTCTTAATGGTAACTATTAAAAAAAAACCCTGTTGAGATATTTAAATTAATGTGAGTGAAGAATTGAACAAGGGAATTAAGATTAAAGAGAGAAAGCTAAGAACTGCTAAAACTGTTCAATAATACAGAAATAATTAAAATATGTTAAATTAACCTAGGTCAGGCAACTTTCCTTAAAATATATAATATACTTAATGAAACAGTAGTAAGTCAGGCAAATTACCAGTGATGGTATTATGACAACTTTCAGCATACTTTTATAAAGGCAAATTTCAAATAGCAAACAACTTTTATTTTTATGTAGGTATAATTTCCACATAAGTAACAAATATACATAGGAAATGAAAAACTAACATAGCAAATCTTTTGACATGTATAAACCATTTCACAGACTACTAACTACTCTCCTCAAAAGTATTAGAAGGCATTAAGGATAGTCAATGGCTTAATGTTAAGTATAATATGTCTAAGGAATTTAGAAAAATCTTTGATTTTCTAAATTATTTTATTATGTTTTAAAATTAAATTATGTTAAAACCTAACATTTCATATCCAGAATGGATATATCCATGTTTTTCCAACAAACAAAGCTTGCATCAAGAATCTTACAAAAATTTTACGGGTGCCTGGGTAGCTCAGTTGATTAAGCGTCTGCCTCTTGGTTTCAGCTCTGCTCATGATCTTACAGTTCATGGATTCGAGCCCTGTTGTCAGAGCAAAATCAATTTTGGATTCTCACTCGCCCTCTCTCTCTCTCTCTCTCTGCCCCTCCCCTGTTTGTGCTCTCTCTCAAAAATAAATATTAAAGAAAAAAAAGAATCTTGCAAAAATTTAAAACTCTGTATTGTTATTGGGAAAACTTATCAGGGAATTAGGAAAGAACACACTGTTCACTAAGAACAGAGAATGGTAAAGACACACAGATAAAAGAAAAACAAGAAGATTATTAAATACAATTTTATAATTCGTACCATTAGAGGGTACAATGACAAACTGTTCTGTGATATTCCCAATCTTGTCAGGGAGGGATGGGACATGTGGGAAAAAAAAGCCATTTAAGTTTATTGATTAAAATGGAAAGAATGGAGCCATGTATTACATTTTCATTATAAAGTCTAGCTATGTCTAAGTACAGCTATTTCTACTAAGGCTATATTATATAGTTTGATCAAGGGTCACTCCTTCCTAAAAAAATTCGGATTTATTCCACAGTGATCCTAGGTGATTTTGATATTTTATTCATCTATCTTCAGAAGACTTATGAAAAAAAATGTCTTTACAGGAACAGAGAGATACTCTATCTCTGAAAGGAAAGTGTATAATTATTTGTTAGAATAATTACAGAAATAATGTCAATGCTTTACAGGAAACAAAGGCCACTTTCTATAGACAGTTGGTATATGCTATGATTTTTTACTAATTTAAGGTTTGTGGGACTAATCATAAATTTAATCTAATAATTTTAATCTAACAGTTTCATTTCACATGGGAGGAAAACCCACCAACTTGTCAAAACACTGCACTCTTAGTTATGGTGAGACTAAAATACTCATCAAGGTCAAAGAGAAATGAGTATGACATGCCTCCCTAAGCGTTCATTTTACTTTATAAACTTTGATTTTATATGCAAATTACAGGTCTTCTTATCTAATGCTGTCTAGAAATATTTAACTATGTTCTGCAGTTTTCAGCAATGTTCTTTTAATGTGAAATTTAATTATGATGCAATACTTCATTCATTTTCAACAGGCCAGTTCTAAGAGGAATATTTCCATTTCCAAAACTTTTGCCAGAGTTATATATTTAAGATTAAAAACTACAAAGCTTGAGTTTATCCTAGAAAACTCATTTTTTCTGAGTTGGTGCATCACAATATGGCACATTTTCTACAAGGAGTTCTTTCCTAGGGACCAATTCTGAAAGAGAAACAAAAAGAGTAATTGACATCATGAAAATGAACATACATTCATTTCCCTCTAAACTTTTTTACAATAAAATATTGAATTTTAAGGTAGATCTTCCATAAATATTTGAGTTAATTTCTAGGGTGAAGTCCTTGATTTTAAATGGAAACCGTTAACAGAATTCTCATTTCAGATTATATTAAAACATATATGATCAACTGAACCTTTTATCATTTATTAAATATAACTAATTACGTGAACAGAATTAGACTAAAGCACATTATCACCTATCTGATGACAGATTACTGATAATTAAAATAATCAACAGGTAATTTGTTTAAATGCCTATTATATAAAAAGCAAGACTGTTTCTCTAATTTAAAGATCCTAAATTTTACAGAATAGTAGTTCTCACATGGGGGTGTTTTGGGTGGTCACACCAACTGAAGAATGCTGCCTGCATTTAGTGGGTAGGAGCCAGGGATGTATGGGACAATTTGGTGCAGTGAAGAACTATCCTGTTGAAAATGTCAACAGTTCCCTACTGAGAAACACAGTTAAACAACAACAACAAAAAATATGAGTCTTCAGTAACATATCTTGCTGAAGGTCAACTGAGATCCAAAATTTTGAGACCATTGATTTTCCCTTTTTTTCCCTGAAGAGGTTAATTCAGGTATCATGATAAAAAAAAATGCTCACATCACTTTCTATGAAATAACTTGGGTATACTCTGTCAGGTGCCTATTCTGTCAGGGGCCCCTGGGTGGCTCAGTAGGTTGAGTGTCCAACCCTTGATTTCAGCTCAGGTCATGATCCCAGGGTTATGGAATGGAGCCCTGCATCAGACTCCAAGCTGAGTGTGGAGGCTGCTTAAAACTTGTCTGTCTGTCTGTCTCTCTCTCTCTCTCCTCTCTCTCTCTCTCTCTCTCTCTCTCTCTCTCTCTCTCTCTCTCTCCCTCTCTCCCCTCTCTCTCTCTCTCCCCCTCCCTCTCTCTCTCTTTCACTCTCTCTCGGGGCACCTGGGTAACTCAGCTGGTTAAGCGTCTGACTTCAGCTCAGGTTATGATCTCGCAGTTTGTGAGTTCAAGCCTCGTGTTGGGCTCTGTGGTGTCAGCATGCAGCCTGGAGCCTGCTTCAGATTGTGTCTCCCTCTGTCTCCGCCTCTCCCCTGCTCATGCTCTCTTTCTCTCTCTCTCACAAAAACAAACATTAAAAAATTTTTTGAAAGAATTCTCTCTCTCCCCCTCTCCCCCACGTGGTCTCTGTCTTTGTCTCTCTCTCAAAAAAAATCATGGTCATGAAAGAAAGAAAGATTGAGGAATTGCTTCAGATTAAGGAAGACTAAAAAACATGGTGACTAAATGCTATTTGTGTGATCCTCAATGGATCCTAGACCAGAAGGAAAATTTTTTTCTTCTGCTATGGAAGACAAGTTAGGACAAATGAAAACATGCAAATGATACAGTTGTATCAATGTTAATATTGTGGTTTTGATAATTATACTGTGGTTTTATAAGAGAATCTCCTTGCAAGTTTAGCAAATATATATGAAAGTATTTTTAAGAAATACACTCTTTCTCCAAATATAATCTTAGCGGGCTATCATGATTTTAAAAATGATCATTTTGGGATAAAGAGGCATTATGTCTGCAATGTACTGTCAGAACATCCAGGAAAAAAAATGAGGGAGGAATAATAAAGCAAATGTGGTAAATGTTAGCATTTGTGAAATTTCAGTAAAGGAAGTATCCATACCCTTCAACTTCTCTTGCATCTTTTCTGTAAATTTGAATTACTAAAAAAAAAATTTCTAAAAGGTGTCACTAAAATAAATTTAATTCAAAAGGAAAATATAACTGATCTAACTAAAAATAATGTTCTTATGAGCCAGGTCGTAAATGTGGCTTACTGAAATGAAAACCAGTTAAATAAATATTTTATATCTCATCTGCTTTTACCAAATCTTGGGAGATATCACCAGAGAGCAAATTATAGATTAGGTTTTAACTTAGTAACAATGGCAATAAATTGTTTCACTTATCAAACATATATGTGCCTATTTTATGCTGAACATTACATCATGAAATGAAGATGCAGAGATGAATATATAATAGTCTTTTCAGGACAGCATGGTAACAATAGTTAATAATACTGTATTTGAAAGCTACTAAGAGTACATCTTAAAAGTCCTTATCTCAAGAAAAACAATTTGTAACTATGTAGAGGACAGACATTAACTAGACTTATTGTGGTGGTCATTTTGCCATATGTACAAATATGGAATCATGTTGTAGAAATGAAACTAATAATGTTATATGTCAATTATACTTCAATTAAAAAAAAAAAGCCTATTCAGCTTCAAAGAGTCTACAGTCTGGTTGAAAAGACATTAACCAAAAGTACAACAAACAGTAATTTAAAAAAGTAAGAGATTTAATTTTCTCACATATCAAGAAATATGAATTAAGGCAGTCCTGGGCTACTACGGGTCTTTACTACCACTAAGAAGCCAGGCTCTTTTTACATTCCTGTTGTGCTATCCTTCATGCGTGGTTTTTGTCTTTACTGCTGCTGTGACATCACATCCGCTCTCCAGGCAAGGAGAAGGGAAAAGGGCAAAAGGTGAGAGCTAGGTTGGTTTATGACTTTTTAACAGGAAAACAATAGCTTTCTTGCAAGCAGCATCCAGTACACAACTGCTTATGTTGGCCAGAAAGGTGTCCTGTCGCCTGAGAAATAACCTTTTTTCTTTTTTTTTTTTTTTTGTCTTGGCACACTGCACCCTGAACAAAAGTTTTCAGCTAGTAAGAAGGAATGGATAGTGAATACAAGTGGTCCACCCTCCTGTCTACACAACATGAATATATACCCTTTGGTGCATACACAGAATATATCCATTTACAACCCCCAAAGTCTTATCCACCAGGTTTAAATCAAGTATTTCTGGCTGATGTACTAGTCTTTCCCTTAGGTCTACCCAGGGCTCACATGGTAGTATAGACACAGCAATGAAAAACTGGAATAGGAAACACAGCAGTCACTGTACCACAGCAAATCCTAAATCCTGCTGGACAGGAAGAGCAAGGACTTCTTGCTTTTGCCAAGCGATATATTCCCTAGTTAGCCAATCTGGCAGCACCTATCCTGTTTTGTGGGAGACTAAAAGACCTTCTCCTGTCCTCTCTTCTTCAAGGCTCCTGGTTCTGTATGCTAGGGGCATCCTTGTCCAGAGGTGGGATACTGGGGAAGATCCTCTTCGTTGAGACTGTGAAGCTTTCACAATCCACTTGCTATTGATATGTGTTCAAGGGTCCAGGGATGGCCTTAAGAGTTGAAGTGAGCTAGCCAGACTTGGGGTTTCTTGGCAATATAATTCATTTAAAAACTTTATAAGCTCCAAATTTATTTTTTTTTCTAGTCATTTCCATGTATAGGTAGTCATAGGTTTTTAAGCATGAAGATTTTCATTCTTTGGTAATGGCCTCTACATTCTGCCCATTCCCCAATCCTTAGATTAATGCATATTTCTTAAAGTAACGAAAAACTATAGGCTCCAGTGAGTAAATGCACTGTATATCTGATCTTTGCCTGACAAATGAGAATGGCTTGAGGCAAGGATCTTATTTCATGTCAGAACTCAAAAGCCCCGGCTTGTATTGGCTATAGTGTTAGTAGGTAAGAGCAATTCTCATCTTCAACACTGCAAGACTCTAAATCTAAAGTATAGGATTCTCCATCAGGACACAGACAGAAAAGTGCCCTTAGCAAAACAGCACTTCCTTCCATCTTTGCTTCGTAGCAACTAGCTTAATCTGCATTCATTCTCTTTTTCAATATTCTGCTGAAAGCAGGAAGATATAACCAGAACACCATGACATTCTGGTTATTTCTCTTATTCCTATAGCTTCAGCTGGTACTTAGTGTGTTTCAAGAAACACTACGAGGCACTTACCTCATGTTTCATCACTACATAACAAAGGCCACCAGCCTAAAGACTGTAAAGGTGAGATCCATAACAGTCATATCCACCTGTGTCTGTGCCTTCCATTCAACTAATCGCACAGCACCTCACTTTTGGTAACAACTTCTGTTGTTCTTAGTTAAAAGTAACAGAAGCTGACTCTGGCTGATTAAGCAGAAAAGGCATTATTAAAAAGGTTTTTGGTCTAACTCATGCAATTATTGTAAGGGCTTAAGAATCAGGCATGCTTAAGGCTAAGCTTCCAGGAACAATGTACAAATCCATACCACAAAACTGGCTTGATGATGAAAACTGCTGCTGCCTGTTGGCCCCTACAAGAAACTGCCATCACTTCTATCACCATGGAACAAAAGATGCTACATTTCAGATGCTGCTGGAAACTAAATTTTACTACATCTGCTTCTGCCACCACACCAGTGCCACTTCTGAATCAGTAAATTGACTCTGCCATTACTGCCAGCAAAACAGATTGTATGCCAACCATCTTTTCTCAAGTTCATTTCTGAGTATGAGTGAATGTACTGCACCTATGTCAAATTCCATGCCTGAACTTTATTTTTTTAACATCTATTTATTTTTAAGAGAGACAGAGCACGAGTGGGGAAGGGCAGAGAGGGAGACACAGAATCCGAAGCAGCTCTAAGCTGTCAGCATATAGCCTGAGGCTCAAACCCACAAGCTATGAGATCATGACCTGAGCTAAAGTCAGATGCTTAACCAACTGAGCCACCCAGGTGCCCTTCCATGACTGAACTTCAAAGAAAACCAAGGAACTGAATTTTCCAGATTCTTATAAAAAAATTTTTTTTAATGATTATTTTTCAGAGACAGAGAGAGACAGAATATGAGTAGGAGAGGAGCAGAGAAAGAGGGAGATACAGAATTTGAAGCAGGCTCCAGCCTCCAAGCTGTTACCATAAAGCCCAACGTAGGGCCCAAACCCACGGACCATGAAATCATGACCTGAGCCAAAGTCGGCCACTTAAATGACTGAGCCATCCAGGAGCCCCTGAATTTTCTAGATTCTATAATGGAAATTTAGAACTCACTGAGATGGAAATTTCTGAAACAAAATGAGCAATTCAGAAAGTGGTAAATAACCAGAAAACCTGTCAAATATTCATTACTCCATCCCTTAACCCAATTCACCTTATTAGGTAATCTTTGGAATCAAAAGGTGCCCTACAATAGAATTTTTCTAAAGTAACTGCTAGCACTTTCATTAGGACAAATATATAAGAGGCAGATTTACATGCTGTATACTATTTTTCATTGTAATGTTTCTTTACTGATTATAAAATCTTTGACTTTGTTCTCTATGTTAGATATCAATGTGCCATAACAACATTAAGTTTATTGAAGTTGTCAGATCTTGAAAAAGAACTACATCGAGATCATGATTTATTTCCTGTACTTTAGAGGCCCCTAAAAACCTTATTATGGTCATATGAAATTTATCAGTTAAAGAGTAATTTCTTTTTTTTAATGTTTTATTTATTTTTGAGAGGGAGAGAGCACAAGTGGGGAAGGGCAGAAAGAGAGAGGGACAGAGGATCCAAAGTGAGCTATGCACTGAAAGCAGCAAGCCTAATGTGGGGCTCGAACTCATTAACCATGAGATCATGACCTGAGCCAAAGTGAGACACTGACTGTGTCACACAGGTGCTCCCAAAAAAGTAATTTTTTTTTTTAAATCACTTTATTTTATTTATTTTTTGAGAGAGAGAGGGTGCAAGTGAGGGAGGGGCAGAGAGAGAGAGAGAGAGAGACAATCCCACAATGGGCAGAGAGAGAGAGAGAGAGAGAGAGAAAGGGAGAGAGAGAGAGAGAGAGAGAGAGAGGGAAGTGGAGCTCACCCAAAGTAGGGCAGAACCTCACTTTAAGCGGAGCTCAAGCTCACCTGTTGCAGGACTTGAACTCATGAACTGTGAGATCAAGACCCGGGCAGAAGTCAGATGCTTAACTGACTGAGCCTCCCAGATATCCCCAAAACAATAATTTCTTAAAATAAAATCCTTTAACTTATTTA
Organism: Neofelis nebulosa; assembly: GCF_028018385.1. NCBI lineage: Eukaryota > Metazoa > Chordata > Mammalia > Carnivora > Felidae > Neofelis > Neofelis nebulosa. The sequence continues at coordinate 132,136,663 of NC_080782.1, forward strand.
TGGCCCAAATAAAAATTTAGGTCAAGATTAAAAATAAATAAATAAGTAAATGAAACAAAAGAGGAAGTAATACTTTCAAACTCATTTTATGAAGGCAGCATTACTTTGATACCAAAACTAGACAAGGATGCTACAAGAAAAGAAAATCAGAGGTCAATATCTTTGATGAAAACAGATGCAAAATCCTCAACGAAATATTAGCAAATCAAATTCAACAACACATGAAAAGAATCATGTATCAAGTGGATCAAGTAGAATTTGACAATCAAGTGGAATTTATACCAGGGATGCAAAGATGGTTCAACATCTGCAAAATACTGTGATACACCACATTAACAAAATGAAGAATAAAAAAGAATCATAGAATCAATGCAAAAGATGCAGAAAAAGGATTCAACAAAATTCAACATGCAGTCATGATTAAAAACTCTCAGCAAAACTGCTGTAGTAGAAACACACCCCAACATAATAAAAGTCACATAGGACAAGCCCATAACATCATAGTCAATGATAAAAAACAGAAAGCTCTTCCTCTAAGATCATGAACAAGACAAAGTTGCCTATTCCCACTGCGTCTGTTCAACACAGTACTTTTTAGCCAAGTAGCAAAATTTTAATTCATTTCTATATACCAGTACAAACACTGATAAAATTTGTGGAGATATTTGCTTAAAATAACTTTAAAGTAGATTAAATAATCCAATTTGTTATATCTTGGACATAGGCACAAAGTAGGAAAAAGAGACCCATATATCTCTTAATAGAAAGAATGATGAGGCCATTCTTAAGGTAATATAGCACTATATGCTAATTACCATGAAAGGCTCAAAAATTTCAATCTTGTGGGAAAATTAAATTATAAAGAAAACCAAAAAATCAAAAGAAATTTAAACCAGTATTCTCACATCTAAAACCAGGCATTTGAAATATATCCAATTTAAATGTTTGAAATAACTTAATTTTTATTCATATAAATAAATATTATTTTATTCAAATAATAACATTTGAAGGGACTAACTGTATAAAATGTTGGCTATACTACACAAAAGCTCTAAAGATCATTATTAAGATTAAAGGTAATGATTAAAATTTGCAATTTAGAGTAATGCAAATTTTATGTTTTGCATTTTTTTTTACTATGTTTATTGCCCTTATGAATACAACTCAGATCTAATAATTTCTGATAAATCCTCATGAACTTAAAAATAACTTTAAAGCTTTATAGGGCTTAAACTACTAAATACCAAGACTTACTATGAGACTGTAATAATCAAGACATTAAAGCATATGATGGATCGATAGAAAAACTAATTGCAGAGATTATGAAGTTCGGAAACAATTGAAAGCATATATAGTCATTTTATTTTATAACAAAAGTAACCCTGCAGTACAGTGGGAAAAAGTGGTCTTCTCTATAAATGCTCGATCAATTGGACATTCTCATGTAAAAACATTGTGACAAACACCAAATGATTTCACTTCTATGTAAACCAAACCAAACCAAACCAAAAATACACAGCAATGAACAAAAAAAGCATAAAGAGACCTATAAATACAGAGAACAAACCGGTGGTTGCCAGAAAGGAGAGTAGTGGGGAAATGGGCAACAAGGGGTGAAAGGGAATGGGAGGTACAGGCTTCTAGTTATGGAGTAAGTCACAAGGATAAAAGGTAAATAATAGGGAATATAGTCAATGGTAGTGTAATAGTGTGTTGTGATGAATGGTTGCTACATTGCGGTTAGCATAGCATGGACAGAGTTATCAAATCACTATGTTGTAAACCGGAAACTAACATTGTGTCAACTATACTTCAACTAAAAAAAAATCTTGACCCCCTAGCTCATACCATATACAAAACCCAACTCCAGGTGATATAAACAACCAAATGGAAAAGATCAAACATTAAAGCTTTTGGAAGAAAGCATAGGAATGTCTCTTCATGACCTTGCTTGAGACACACAAAGATTTTTTAAACAGGACAGAAAAGTATCAACCATAAATGAAAAAATAGACAAACTGGATTACATTAAAATTACGAACTTCTCATCAAAAGGCAACATTACCAAAACCAAAGGCAAGCCATTAAGTAAAAGATTCTTGTAATACATAGATCTAAGAATGTATATTCAGAATATACAAAGAATTCCTTCAAATCAGTAATAAAAAGGCAGCTAACCCCTTGGAAAAAGGGGAAAAAGGGGAAAAAGACTTGACCAGTCACTTCATAAAAGAATATCCAAATGGCCACTTAACAACTGAAAGGGTGCTAGTACTTTATTAGTCACCAAAGAAATGCAAATTAAAATCACAATGCAAATACCATAACACAATCACCAGAAAGGGCGCTTAAAGAGGTGCAGATTACCAAGTGTTGGTGAGGATATGAAGCACCCTGAGGTCCCAGACACTGCTGCTGGAAGTGTAAATTAGCCTAACTAATTTGGAAAACTGGTTAGGAGTATCATACATTCATTTTTTCGATACAGTACAGTACTATAAATGTATTTTCCTTATAATATAATGTTTTCTTTTCTCAAGCTTACTTTACTGTAAGACCATAGTATATGATACTATAACATATGTGTTTATGTTATCGGTAAGGCTTCTTATTAACAGCAGGCTATTAGTAGTTAAGGTTTTGGGTAGTCAAAAGTTACACATGAATTTTCTAATGTAGTCAGCACCCCTACCCCTGCACTGCTCAAGGGTCAACTATGTATATGTGTGTGTGTGAGTGTGGTGTTGGTGTGTGTGTGTGTGCGTGTGTATACCCACACACACATAAATTTTTCATATATTTATAAATTTTGAACTAAAAGGCACATCCAATTATGTTCAAGGAATCAATAGTCATTACACATTAAGAATTAGAAACAACACAAATGAACAACAGCATGGATAAACTGTGATATGTTCCAACAGTATTCATAGAAATGTTATACACAACAAAACAGATTAATGTCACAAATGCAATGTTGAAAAAAGCCAGACAAAATAGTAATCCTTTACGAATCCATTTATATAAAGTTCAAACATTTTATTTTACTAAATTAAAAATCTATAGTATTAATAGTAAGGATAGTGGTTAGCTTATTAGAAGCGGGTATCTGGAAGGGACATGAGGAGTTAGGGGAATACTGGTAATATTATGAAATAGCTTACTTTGTATGGTGATTACATGGTTATTTTACTCTGTGAAAATTCCCTGGCTGTATATTTATAATTGAGCACTTTTCTGATTGTATGTTATACTTTGAGATTACTTAAGAAAAAAAAAGAAAGAAAGAAAGAAAAAGAAACCTTGGGACACCTGGGTGGCTCAGTCAATTTAGGATCTGACTCTTGATTTTGGCTCAGGTCATGATCCCAGGGCCAAGGGAGCAAGACCTGTGTTTGGCTCCACACTGAGTGTGGAGCTTGCTTAAGATACTCTCTCTCTTCCCTGTTCTGCCCCTGTCCCTTTTTTTTTTTAATTAAAGAAAAAGAAAACATTTTCAAAAATTTGAATGTCATCTTTTGTTGTTGTTGTTGTTGTCGTCCTCAAAGATAGTTTAGGGAATGAGAACAAAATATAATGTGAAATGAAAATTCTGCTGAAGCCCTATGAGGTATCTGGAGGTATAATGGAGGATCCTCAACTGTATTTCCATTTTCTATAAAACCAACTCTTCTAAATTAAAATAACTCTAACCAAAGAATAAAAGATAAACAGTCTAAGTAGGTGATAACTGATAATACAATTGTTAAGAACATCAAATAAATATGATGAAAAAATAGTCATACTGTTTTTGTAACTATAGTTCAATAATATAACCAGTAGTTAAAAAAGAAAAAGAAAAAAAAATCTGGTAAAATAAAGTTTCATAATCTGGCATTTTAAACAGTAGCCTTACAAATACATACAGGATAGGAGCACCTGGGTGGCTCAGTTTGTAAGCTTCCAACTTCGGCTCAGGTCATGATCTCATGGTTTATGAATCGAGCCCTATGTCAGGCTCTGACATGGGCTGACAGCTTGGAGCCTGGAGCCTGGAGCCTGGAGCCTGGAGCCTGCTTTGGATTCTGTCTCTCCCTCTCTTTCTGCCCCTACCTCACTCACACTCTGTCTCTCTTTCTCTCTCTCTCTCTCTCAAAATAATAATAATAATAATAAACATGTAAAAAAATAAAAAAAAATAAAAAAAAATAAAATTTATAAAAAACAAACAAATGTATACAGGATATACCACATTGTCTGGCAAAATCAAGTTGCTTTATTATTAAGCATTAAAAGCACTGCAACTGCTCAATAGTTTAAACACATAGAAGTCAGAAAACATTTTTAATTTTACTTACTCAGTGTATTGTGGTCTGTATGAATACCTTGTACAACAGATGTTCTGAGTAACAATTCAACGTCGGAACCTATTTTTATTAGCTGTTAAGAAAACCAAACATAATAAATCCTCTGGGTGTTTTTTTTTTCCAATGGTCCATATAGAATGCAATGATTTTGAAAACTGTAGGTATACTGTTTAGTTGTTTTTAGGTAATACTGCCTTTAACTTTTTAAAACTATTCCAAGCGTAGAGAATATAGACATGTGTGTACTTTGAACTTTTATCCAACCATTCCAAATTTTGTTCCAAAATAGATTATTTTTTCTTGAATGTGTATTTTATATGTTAAAAATGCTGTTTTGGGGGGCGCCTCGGTGGCTCAGTTGGTTGAGCCCTTGGCTCTTCATTTCGGCTCACGTCATGATCACATGGTCATGAGACTGAGCCACATCAGGCTCCACTAACAGTGTGGAGCCTGCTTAAGATTCTCTCATCCCCTCTGCCGCTCTCCCCTGCTTTCTCTCTAAAATAAAATTAAAATAAAATCTTTTGGGGGGCGCCTGGGTGGCGCAGTCGGTTAAGCGTCCGACTTCAGCTCAGGTCATGATCTCGCGGTCCATGAGTTCGAGCACCGTGTCGGGCTCTGGGCTGATGGCTCAGAGCTTGGAGCCTGCTTCTGATTCTGTGTCTCCTTCTCTCTCTGCCCCTCCCCCCTTCATCCTCTGTCTCTGTCTCAAAAATAAATAAAAACGTTAAAAAATTTTTTTTATTTTTATTTATTTATTTAAAAAAAATTTTTTTTTCTCAACGTTTTTTATTTATTTTTGGGACAGAGCGAGACAGAGCATGAACGGGGGAGGGGCAGAGAGAGAGGGAGACACAGAATCGGAAACAGGCTCCAGGCTCCAAGCCATCAGCCCAGAGCCTGACGTGGGGCTCGAACTCACGGACCGCGAGATCGTGACCTGGCTGAAGTCGGACGCTTAACCAACTGTGCCACCCAGGCGCCCCCCAAAATTTTTTTTTAATAAAAAAAATAATAATTTTTTTTTTTAAAAAGCTGTTTTCGGGGTGCCTGGGTGGCTTAATCTGTTAAGCATCCAACTTTTGATTTCAGCTCAGGTCATGATCTCACAGTTCATGGGATTGAGCCTGGCATTAAGCTCTGCTCTGCAGAGCCTGTGTGGGATTCTCTCTCACCCTCTCTTGCTCTCAAATAAACTTAAATAAAAGAGTAAATGCTGTGTTCTTCAGGAGACGGCTGAGTCTTTCTTTTATAGAGTTGGATGTACTATAAACAACAGAAATTATACTGAATTAGAAGTCAGAATACTTGGATTCCAAATCTGGCTCTATCATTAAGTATTAGGCCTTGAGTTAATGACCTACTCTGAGTTTCAGAATTTATCATATGCAAAATGAAGAAATGGACTAGAACAATGATTTGTAAAGTCGTGGACCCTTAAGGTACCTTGAAAGTCTTTCAGATACCATGAAGTCAAAATGATTTTCATGACACTAGAGCTTTCTGCATTGTTTGAGTTATAGCAAAAGTAGAATTTTCTCCATGGACTACCATTTTGACCTGAATGAACCACAGACAGACAAACTATGATTATTCAGACCTGGGTATTTGGAAAACATTTTCTTGAAAATGAGTAAATGGACTCTATTTTATTTGCTGACAATGACAAAATTCAAATTTTCAAGAACAAATTAGAATTCTAGGGAAATTGTATCTGCCACCATGAGCTTGATAGTTTCCCAATACTTAGAAATTTTACTTATGAGATGGATATTAACATTAATAAATATAATTTTAAAACATTACATATTGAACTATGTCAACATTTGGAAGGTATGCATTACTTAGTGAACCTGTATTTTCCAAGTCAATGGTGCACGATGTTACAAAATCATGCATGGGTAAAAGATCCATTCCAAGAGAAAGACATATTAAATATATTGGTCGACTAAATCAAGACTTGAGGCCACGCTGGAGAAGAATATCCTAGGAAGAAGCAAAAGCATAAATGCCGTAAGACAGGAAAGTTCTTGGTGAATTCCAGTGCTCTCAAAGAACACACTGAGACTGGAAGAGCAGGAGAGAGAGATTGAGCTGAAGTGGGGAGTTAACAGGAGTCAGATGATACAGTCTTACAGGCCATGGTAAGGACTTTAGTTTTTACTTTGGGATGAGAAGCTATGAGGGTTTTTGAGTACAAGAGTGATGAGATACACCTTTATATATTTTAAAAGGCTCAATCTGGGGCACCTGAGTAGTTCAGTTGGTTAAGTATCCGACCCTGTCCCAGCTCAGGTCTTGATCTCAGGGTCGTGAATTCCAGCCCCATGTTGGGCTCTACACTGGGTGTGAAGTCTACTTAATAAAAAAATAAAATAAAATAAAAATAAATAAAAATAAAACAATCTTCTTTTAAAAGTGTTGAGGAATAGGCTCTAGGGAGTTAGGGTGAAAGCAGGGATACCTACTAGGAGGCTTTTGTAATAATCCAGTGAGAGATGATGGTGGCTTGAACTAGGAGGTAATGATGGGGAGAAAGAGAAGTGGTAGAATTCTGGATGTATTTTGAAGGTTAAGCCAACAAAACTGTCTGACAGGTTGGATATAAGTGTGAAAGAAAGCAATCAAGAAAGAGGTTGACCAAGGTTTTTGGTCTGAGCATTAAAAGGAGGGAGTTGCCATTAACGGATACGGAGAAGGGTGTGTTAGAGCAAACACTCACCTCTCAACAAACCTGAGAAGGGACCTGGCAAGAGAAAGGAAAAATATGGGTGTTCTCATCTATTGGAGGTGCATAAACTGAGTTGAATCATAGGTCTAATGCTGGAAACAAAGTTAGATGAGGAACAGGGATACGGGGAAATCAGAGAGGATGAGCAAGAGGTGGTCCGTACAATCCAGGGGCCAAAAAAAAAAAAAGCATCTATTTATCTGCCTACTTCTCTCCACCCATTGGTCTAACAGGTAACAGAGTTCCACAGTGCAACTAACCTTTAAAGAAATTTACAAACTGTTGAGGTGTAGTATCAAAGAATATTCAATTTATTTTAAACGTTACTCTGTACTCTGACACTTTTCCAACTACATATCTGTGTAAGGCTGAATTTTCTTCATTTATTTTTTATGTTTATTCATTTTTGAGAGAGAGAGAGCATGCACACAGGGGAGGGGCAGAGAGAGAGGGAGACAGAGGATCTGAAGCAGGCTCTGTGCTGACAGCAAAGAGTCCGATGTGAGGCTTAAACTCACAAACTGTGAGATCATGAGGTGAGTTGAAGTCCGACGCTTAACTGACTGAGCCACCCAGGTACCCCTTCATATACTTCAACCTAAAAAACACTGCACTGGACTGAATGAGGAAGCAGATATGAGAATTTAGCTGACTGCTATTAAGTCAGACTTTAAAGAGATTTGCAAAATATAAAACAATATTCTCACTAAATTTTTTGAAAATATGGTTATTTTCCATAAACAGTATATCTGTTAATGTGTAATGAGCTTATTTTTAGACAATAAATATATATTTCAAAAATTTCTCAGTTTTAATTTCTACTATGGTAAATAGTGAAAGAGACACCACATGAACAGCACTTTGGGGTCCTCAACTTTTAAGAAAGTAAAAGGGTCTTGAGATCAAAGAGTTGAGAACTGCTGGTGTAAAAGATGCATAAAATTCCTTTTGGCATCAAGATTTCATTAATGCTCTAATACACAACAACGTGATAATCTAAGAACCACTAAATATTTAACAGATGCAGAATTACAAAACATACAAAATATATATTTGTATACAACAAATATCTAATTTCTATACTGCTTAATGCTAAATTAGTGCTTCACAAGTAAAATAAATTTAGAAGACTGTAGTTCATCTCCCAGTTGACATAAACAGACTTCAATTTAAAATTTTTTTACCATGATTTCAAAATTAAAAAACAATTACCACATTCTTAGTAATCAGTCTACTGAATAGCAAATGGTACAAACTTTTGTATACATCCATTACCCTCTATTCAAGTCATCACTTATGATGTCATCTTAACTTCTGCCATGAAAAAAATTACAAAGTCCCTGTTTGCCCTATCAAATGGCTAAGTGAAATCTTTCCCTTTATATTACAGGGATAGAAATACTCAAGCTACCTCATTTTGTCTCATTAATTTGATCATTATAGATATTTACTATTCTAAAAATAGTATTTTTCTCTACTGAAGATAAATGCATTTTAAGTAAAAAAAAAAAAAAAAAAAAGTTAGCAGGTAGATTTTATTAAACCAAACCAATTCTTGGAATTATAACTGCCCTGCAAATAATTTTCCATTTTTTTGTTTTCTTCCTAAGGGTTCTTTCCCTACATTTATACAAAATGAGATAAAGAAATACTTGGGAAGTTAAAAACAGAGACAATATGTATGTATATGCAATATGAGTTTAAACAATAAACAAATCATTGTGCATTTTTTAAAATGAATATGTACTGGGAGTATTAGGAAGTTCATAGATTAGTGTCAGCAGACGGACTGTCTTCAACTAGAACAAGTGACTAAAAGGCAAAACAAGAAGAGTTCACAAACTGGCTGATTAACTTTCACTGCCAAGACAGGAATTAAAAAAAAAAAGCCTCTAGTTGAGCTATATGAATAGAGAAGTTCTATCCGCCGTTTTAATATTTATTCTCCTTACTTTCAGTCACTTGCCTTAGGTGAAGATAGAATTTCTGTGGGTTTCTGGATTGGTTCAGCTGCTCTTGCTCTGACCATAGCTATATCCATGTTCTTTTCAGCCAGAAACTTGCTGTCTTAGGGGTGTAGGTAGATGAGCCTGAAGAGGTGAGCCATACCAAACAAGTGAACTATAGATATAGTTGTGATGCCTTTAACTATCAAGTAATAATTTTTATTTCATATAACCCCTCTATTTTCATCATTTTCTCTAGTGGCTAAGAAAACATATAAGGGCTTTGTCATAAATGAAAGACTCAATTACTGTACCTCTTCTATTTTCTTGGGAGAAGTTTCACTTTTATTACTTTTGAATTCTTCATTTATCTTTATTCTGGCTGCTAGAGAAAGAAAAATATATATACAATTATTTCTTTTCTAATTTATAATTCCTGCCCCAAGAATTTATAGGTTATTCATTATGAATGACTACTTCTCTAGTAGTCGAGATAGTTTTGCCTCATGTAAAACAAATGATAAAAAAAAAAAAGATATTTATTAAACAAGTGTCTTGGAGAGCTTCTGACAGGCTGGCAAATTTCTAATTAAACTGAATACATTCTTAATGCTCTAATATTTTTGTTTTCTGCTTTTTACTTCCAGTTTCATTTGTGTACCTCCAGCTACTAGACTCTAATAAATCCCATTTAATGCTTTTTTCCATAAATCTAAAAATTACAATTAAAATGCTTTAAAATGGCAAAACTCAATATATAAAGCATGTTAAACCATACACACACACACACACACAGACAAAGACATAGGAACAAAATATATATATAATTGTCTTGGCTAACATGTAAAGTGAGTGATAAACCTTTTGTTCATGTACACCACTGACACTTGGCATCATTATAGCAAAATTTAGTCTAATCTAACAACTGCCTTATTGATGCTGTGAACATTTAATAGAGCAACCCATGTAAAGTGCTTAGTAATTATGTAAGGTTAACTGTTCTTATGTCACTTGAAAACACTTAAAGTAACAAAAATATGCTGCTGATGGAGAATAGCCAGAAAAGCTGCTTGATATATTTCGATACGTAAGATGGTGAAGATTTGGGCTTTGCACCCAAACTGCTTAGGCTAAATTCCAATTGTACCTCTCACTAAACACGATGTGGGAGAAATTCTTTCACATTTTGTCAATTTTGTCATCTGAAGAAAACAGAAATTATAATAGTAACTCACAGGGATGTAGGATTAAATGAATTTGGTGAAGTATATACAAAATGAAGTATACACTTTAATATTCAAGAAATTATTTTTGGTGAATTACAAAAACTTGAATTCCTGGGGAACAGTGAGGACACTATCTAAGTGCCCTCTCAAAGAGTTTTAGAAATATATTAAGATAGATACTGAACATGACCAACATAGAAACTAAGCTTTAGAGCTCTGATTTCCAGATAAGAAGCCACTTAAAACAGTGAAATACTAAATTATAATCGTTTGGGATAGGTTGTCTTTCAGCACTACTATCACTTTGAGCATGAAACAAGGCATTAACTATATGGTAGTATCTGGTCCAAGAGTGTGAAAATGGGATTATATAATAGAGGAGTAAGTTTAATGGCTTGAACATAAAGCAAGCAAAAGATCATACTGAAATTCTGATTTTTTGTAAGAACTTGATCTTTAAAAATTTTTTAAGAAGATACGCCTCAAAGAAGTGTAAACTAATCTTTACAAAACATAACAACATTAGGGGAGAGATAGTGAAGATCACTCTCTAAGATGGGTCTTGACCATACCAGTTTTCTTGGATATATTAGTAGCCATGTGAAGAATGCACTTACTCCAAAGGAGCAAAAAGTAAACCTACCTTCTAATGCTCTGGTATCATTTTTAAAAACCTGTTGTCTGGTCCTGTGTAATGTTTTAAAGAGCTGTAAAACCTGTAAAAGAAAAAAAAATTAGAATTCAGATCTCAAAAGAAAAAAAAATTCACATTTTATATAATTACAAGGATTCAACAGTATTTCTTTCCTGTTTGTTACTTAGACTATTTTTCTTTTTTAAAAATGTTTTTATTTATTTTTGAGACAGAGGGAGAGAGCAGGAGCAGGGGAAGGGCAGAGAGAGAGGGAGACAGACTCTGAAGCAGGCTCCAGGCTCTGAGCTGTCAGCACAGAGCCCAACATGGGGCTCGAACTCACAGACTACAAGATCATGACCTGAGCTGAAGTCAGACGCTTAACCGACTGAGCCACCCAGGCGCCCCTATATTTCAAAGTAGCTGGTGAAAATGAGGGTTTGCCAAAATAACTTTCCCTTCATTATTTATCTTTAAATAAAAAAAAAATAGCTTTATTTAAAAAATAATACCAAGTTCTTGGAAAAAACAAGGGATGGTCAAAAAGTTAATAATCCCCCTGTCAAAACCAGTATACTATCAACTACTAACAAACTTTGTCAGTCTGGTTTGTATTCTCACTTTTCTTAACATATTGAGGACTTCATCTGTTCTTAAAAGTTTTACACACACATACACAAACTCATGAACCTGGTATGTATCTTAAGAGACCAAGAAGCAAGATGTTACAGATAATTTAACAAAGTGTGATTCTGATTTCTCAAAAGAGAAGCAGAATACTGAGACTAATGAATATTCTAAGGCTATGTTAAAGAAATAGAGAACAAAGCCTGACATTTGGGTAGAAGACAGACTATGTAGAGTCTTTAGTGTTAAACTAAGTCTACTTCGCACTTCTCAAATCTAAAAACATACTCAATCCTGTTCCCCCAATATTGCTTTTTCTCCTGTCTTCTTAATTTCAGAGAATAGGAGACACTGAATTTCTCAAGCTTGAAATCTTTAGGTGATTCTTTAAGTCTACATTACTTTTCATGTGGAAACCTTAGGAATGTCTCTCTAATGTTTTCGATATTCTCCATCCCTGAACATTATTTAAGTTCATCTTCTTGTGGTAGAGGATTTGCATTTTTGAAAATATCTACCTGCCTCTGTAGTTGGGTCATCATTTAGCTTAGACTACTTAACACAGATTTGTCACTCTGCCCCCATTCCCTCCTTTCCTCTAGTTTATTCACTAGACAAAATACCTAATATTTATTTACTGAGTATATCCTGTATGCTAGGAATGGTTTTAAATATTTACATATATTTACCAAACATCAAAGACACCAAAACAGAAACAAGAAACATGTAGCAAAAAATAAATAAATAAAATAAATAAATAATAAACAAACAAATAAATAAAACAAAACAAAAACCAAACCATCACAATGAACTTACTCAGAAACAAAGTGACTGCAAAGACGTTGTAACAATAAAAAGAAGTTATAGTAAATTAACAAAGAAACATTCAGAAAATTCCCAAAAGCTCTCAGATAGCAAATGAGTGACAGCAAATATTAAGTTGAGAAAAACAGTTGAGAAGTAGAATAAAAATTCAGAGGTAGAAACTGAGGGGAGAAAAGAAAGAAAATTAAGAGCATAATCTAGATGAACCAATAATTACATTAATAGGATTTCCAACAAGAAGGAACAGAGAAAACAGACAAAAGAAATTAAAAGGCGGAGAAAATTAAGAAAATATCACCAACTAAGGCACTTGAGATACTAGATTGATAGTTTCACCAAGTACCCAACACAAAACCCATACGATAGGACATCATGATATAAGTTCAGCACAATGCTAAAAAAAAAAAAAAAAAAGGAAAATCTCAAAGATAAAAAACAACTCACAGATAAAAAACAGAAAATCAGACTGGCACTTGACTTCTAAATAACATCATTATGAGAAGACAATGGTTTAAGATTTTCAAGCTTTGAAAAAAAAAAAAAATGTCCAGCTCAAGATACCATACATAGCTAAACTATCACCTAACTACAAAGGCAAACAGACATTTTCAAAAATGCAAATGCTTCACAAGGGGATGAACTACAAAAGAAAAAACATGGGAACCAGTGAGACAGGTGATCCAACACAGAGATGATGGTGGAGAACAAATACATGTCAGCATTTGTGTGCCCACCCTGGAAAAGAGTCTAGACTACAGCCAAGGATGAACTGCTCTAGAAAAGATGTTCCTAGGAAAAAAAATCAGACTGAATTTGGGAACAGATAAGTAGGAAACTAACCAATGATAATAAAAACAAAATTATTAGTTTCAAGAAAAACAAAGAATTAGAAAAGAAAGGCAATGTAATCATATATTAGAGGACTCAACTGTGGACAATTTTATACAGTCATAGTAATATCAAAAATGAAAACTGATACACCAAAATTTATATAACAAGAAGACTAAGGTATAAGGAGGGAGCTTAGCTTGGTCCTTAACTTCCATTGTTAAAAGTCAGTAAATAATTATCCTCAAAGAGAAAAAAAACCCAATGAATAGCAGTTTAAACATGTTATTTAGAAACATGGAGGTAAATATGAAAATAGCTAAAATGACTAAAAGCACTTATCTCTGGGGAGCAGGAGTTGGAAGTACGTAGAAGGAAGTAGACATCTATTAGTTTCTGTGTAACACTATTTGACTTCTTAAACTTTTCACATTGATCACCTTTATAAAAACTAAAAAAAAATTTTTTTTTAAAAGAGAAAGGGAAAGGACTTTATCAAAAAAGAGTTAAAGACAAGCACACATTGGAAGAAAATATTTACCAACCATATATCTGGTAAGGGGACAGTATCTAGAACATAAAAAGAACTCTCACAACTCAACAATAAAAACACAGACAAAGGATATGAACAGACATTTCTCTAAAGATAGACAAATGGTCATTAAGACCATGAAAAGATGCTTAACATAATCTGGCATCTGGGAAATATAAATGTAAATCTCAGTGAAATACACTTAACCCCAGCAGAATGGCTGTAACGAAAAAGAAAATCAGTAACAAGCATTGCAAGAATGTGCAAAAATTAGAACTCATACATTGTTGGTACGAATGTAAAATGGTGCAGCTGTCTGGAAAATAGTTGGGCAGCTGCTCAAAAAGTTGAACATAAAGTTATCACATTTTCTAGCAATTCCATGCTTAGGTATATATCCAAGAGAAATGAAAACATACCCTTATGTAAAAACTTACACATGAACGATTATAGTACCATTATTCACAATAGTCAAAAAAGTAGAAACAAGTCAATTTTCTATCAATTCATGAATAGGCAAATAATCCATACCGTTATAGCATGAATTGTGCTTCCCCCAAAGGACATGTTGAAGTCCTAGTCCCTAGTACTTGTAAATGTGACTTTATTTGGAAATAGGGTCATTAAAGATATCATTAAGATGAGGTCATTAAAGTGGACTCCACTTTAATGGATACAATATAACTGGTATCCTTAAGAGGAAAATGCCATGTGAACACAGAGACACACACAGACTGCCATATGAAGATGGAGACAAACATTAGAGTGAGGAAAGAGCAAGCCAACAAGCCAACGAGCATCAAAGATTGACAGCCACCATCAGAAGCTGGGGAGACTCTACCCAGTTTCAGAGGGAGCATGGCTCTCCTGGCACTTTCATTTCTTTACATTCTCATTTTCATTTCATTTCATTTCTAGCCTCCAGAACTATGAGACAATACACTTCTGTTGCCTTAAGCCACCTAGCCATAGGAAACTAAAACAGATTTTAATACTGGGAAATCAGGTACCACTATAACAAGTACCTAAAAATATGGAAGTGGCTTTGAAATCGAGATGTGTAGAGTCTGAAAGAATTTTGAAGTTGTGACAGTAAAAGCTGAGACTGCCTTGAAAAGACTGTTTGTAGAAATATGGACTTTAAAGGTAATCGAGTATCATAGAAACCTAGGCAGTTTAATATTACAAGAGTGGTGGAAGAAAAGTTGCATGGGATTGAGGGAAATGTAAAGTTAAGTAAATTTTACATGCTGTTTAGGGAAAAAAGAAAGTAATGTCATTAATAAAAAAGCCAGTGTCCCTAATTTAAGAACTAGTATACACAAAAATAAATTCAAAATAGATTCAAGACTTAAATGTTAGATATGAAACCATAAAAATCCTATTTGACATTGTCCATTGCAACTTCAAACTAGGTAGGTCTATTGAGGCAAGGGAAACAAAAGCAAAAATAAACTATTGGGACTACATCAAAATAAAAGGCTTCTGCACAGCAAAGGAAGTCATCCACAAAACTAAAAGGCAACCTCCAGGATGGGAGAAGATATTTGCAAATGACATATCTGATAAAGGGTTAATATCTAAAACATACAAAGAACTTTATAAAACTCAATACTCAAAAGATGAATAATCCAATTAAAAAGGGGGAGAAGACATAAATAGACATTTCCAAAAGACATACAGATCACTAACAGACAAATGAAGGCGCTTAACGTCACTCATCATCAGGGAAATACAAATCAAAACCACAACAAGATATGCCCTCACACTTATCAGAATGGCTAAACTCAAAAACACAAGAAATAACAGGTATTGGCGAGGATGTGGTGAAAGGGGAACCCTCTTGCAGTGTTGTGGGAATGCAAACCAGTGCAACTACTCTTGAGAACTTTATGGAGGTTTCTCAGAAAGTTAAAAATAGAACTGCCCTATGATCCAGCAATTGCACTACTAGGTATTTACTCAAAGAATATGAAAATACTAATTTAAAGGGTTATATGCATCCTGATGTTTATAGTAGCAATATTTACAATAGCAAAATTATGGAAACAGTTCAAGTGTTCATCAAGTGATGAATGGATAAAGAAGATGTGGTAAATATATATACAAAATGTAATACTACTCAGCCATCAAAAAGAATGAAATTTTACCATCTGCAATGACATGGATGGAACTTGAGAGTATTATGCTAAGTGAAATAAGTCAGTCAGAGAAAGACAAATACCATATGATTTCACTCATGGGTGGAATTTAAGAAACAAAATAAATGAGCAAAGGGAAAAAAGAAACAGAGAGAAGCAAACCAAGAAACAGACCCTAAACTATACAGGACAAACTGATGGTTACCAGTGGGGAGGTGGTGGTGCAGGGGGATGGACTATGTAGGTGAGGGGGATTCAGGAGGGCACTTATGATGAGCACCAGGTATTGTAATACCTGTATTACAGGTATTACCTGTATAACTGTATACCTAATATTATATTGTATGTTAACTGGACTTTAAATGAAAACTTAAAGGAACTAGTGTAAGGAAAAGAAAAAAATGTCATCAATACTCCCATTCCCCAGCTGATATTCCAAAGGGAACCAGTTCCTGTCACCGCACTTGCTTGCACCCCGCAAATGCCCAACGCTGTGCTTCTGTGGATCGATCACTCCGGTGCTGCAGGGCCCCTCCCACAGGAGACCACCAAAGGCAAAGCTAGCTAAGCCTACCCCTCCCACCCCTGTGCACCTTGCGGATCCACCCCGGCTAAAACGCCCTTGGCCAGATACCATCGAAGCAGCACCACAAGCCTGGCAGTGCGCAAGAAGCCCAGACAGGGGCCACACCACTCCACAGTGAGTCCTGCCTCTGGGAGAGGGGAAGATAAGGTACACACAAGTCTGACTGTGGCCCCAGCGGTGGGCTGGGGCAGACATCGGGTCTGACTGCAGCCCTGCCCACCAACACAAGTTACTCCGGAGAGCACAGAAGTGCCCTGAAGTTTGGAGCTACGACAGGGACTACCCAAAATGATGAAACGGAAGAATTCTCCTCAAAAGAAACTCCAGGAAGTAGCGACAACTAACGAATTGATCAAAAAAGATTTAAGCAATATAACGGAACAAGAATTTAGAATAACAGTAATAAAATTAATCACTGGGCTTGAAAAAGGCATAGAGGACAGCAGAGAATCTATTGCCTCAGAGATCAAGGGACTAACAAATAGTCATGAGGAGGTAAAAAATGCTATAAATGAGGTGCAAAACAAAATGGAGGCAGCCATAGCACGGATTGAAGAGGCAGAGGAGAGAATAGGTGAATTAGAAGATAAAATTATAGAAAAAGAGGAGGCTGAGAAAAAGAGAGATTAAAAAAATCCAGAAGTATGAGGGGAGAATTAGAGAACTAAGTGATGCAATCAAATGGAACAATATCCATACCATAGGAATTCCAGAAGAAGAAGAGAGAGAGAAAGGGGCTGAAGCTGTACTTGAACAAATCATAGCTGAGAACTTCCTTGACCTGGGGAAGGAAAAAGGCATTGAAATCCAAGAGGCACAGAGAACTCCCTCCAGATGTAATTTTAAACGATCTTCTGCACAACCTATCATAGTGAAACTGACAAAATACAAGGATAAACAGAAAATTCTGAAAGCAGCTAGGGTTGAACATGCTCTAACTTACAAAGGTAGACACATAAGAATAGTAGCAGAACTATGTAGTGAAACTTGGCAGGTCAGAAAGGAATGGCAGGAAATCTTCAATGTGATGAACAGAAAAAATATGCAGTCAACATTCCTTTATCCAGCAAGTCTGTCATTCAGAATAGAAGGAGAGATAAAGGTTTTCCCAAACAACAAAAACTGAAGGAATTCATCATCACTAAACCAGCCCTACAAGAGATCCTAAGGGGGATTCTGCGAGTGAAATGTTGCAAGGACCACACAGTACCAGAGACATCACTACAAGCATGAAACCTACAGACATCACAATGATTCTAAACCCCGTATTTTTCAATAATAACACTGAATGTAAATGGACTAAATGCTCCAACCAAAAGACATAGGGTATCAGAATGGGAAAAAAAAAAAAAAAAAAAAAAAAAAAAAAAAAACCAAGACCCATCTATTTGCTGTCTACAAGAGACTAATTTGAGACCTGAGGTCACCTTCAGATTGAAAGTGAGGGGATGTAGAACTATCTATCATGCTATTGGAAGTCAAAAGAAAGCTGGAGTAGCCATACTTATATCAGACAAACTCGACTTTAAGTTAAAGGCTGAAACAAGAGATGAAGAAGGGCTTTATATAACAATCACAGGGTCTATCCATCAGGAACAGCTAACAATTATAAATGCCTATGTGCTGAATACGGGACACCCCAAATATATAAAACGATTAATCACAAACATAAGCAACCTTATTGATAAGAATGTGGTCACTGCAGGGGACTTTAATACCCCACTTACAACAATGGATACAACATCTAGACACAAGATCAATAAAGAAACAAGGGTCCTGAATGATACATTGGATCAGATGGACTTGACAGATACATTTAGAACTCTGCATCCAAAAGCAACAGAATATACTTTCTTCTCAAGTGCACATTGAACATTCTCCAAGATAGATCACATACTGGGTCACAAAACAGCCCTTCATAAGTTTACAAGAATTGAGATCATACCATGCACACTTTCAGACCACAGTGCCATGAAGCTTGAAATCAACCACAGGAAAAAAACTGGAAACCTCCAAAAGCATGGAGGTTAAAGAACACCCTACTAAAGAAGGAATGGGTCAACCAGGAAATTAGACAAGAAATTTAAAAATATATGGAAACAAATGAAAATGAAAATACAACAATCCAAATGCTTTGGGATGCAGGTAAGGCAATCCTGAAAGGAAAATACATTGCAATCCAGGCCTATCTCAAGAAACAAGAAAAATACCAAATGCAAAATCTAACAGCGCACCTAAAGGAAATAGAAGCAGAACAGCAAAGACGCCCCAAACCCAGCAGAAGAAGAGAAATAATAAAGATCAGAGCAGAAATAAACGGTATGGAATCTAAAAAAACTGTAGAGCAGATCAATGAAACCAAGAGTTGGTTTTTTGAAAAAATAAACAAAATTAATAAAACTCTAGCCAGGTTTCTCAAAAAGAAAAAAGGAGATGACCCAAATAGATAAAATCATGAATGAAAATGGAATTATTACAACCAGTCCCTCAGAAATACAAGCAATTATCAAGGAATACTATGAAAAATTATATGCCAACAAACTGGACAACCTGGAAGAAATGGGACAAATTCCTAAGCACCCACCCACTTCCAAAACTCAAACAGGAAGAAATAGAAAACTTGAACAGACCCATAACCAGTGAAGAAATTGAACCACTTATCAAAAATCTCCCAACAAATAGTCCAGGACCAGATGGCTTCCCTGGGGAATTCTACCAGACATTTAGAGCAGAAATAATACCTATACTTCCCAAGCTGTTCCAAAAAATAGAAAGGGAAGGAAAACTTCCAGACTCATTCTATGAAGCCACCATTACTTTGATTCCAAACCAGACAGAGACCCAGCAAAAAAAGAAAGCTACAGGCCAATATCCCTGATGAATGTGGATGCAAAAATTCTCAATAAGATACTAGCAAATAGAATTCAACAGCATAAAAAAAGAATTATTCACCATGATCCAGTGGGATTCATTCCTGGGCTGCAGGGATGGTTCAATATTTGCAAATCAATCAATGTGATACATCACATTAATAAAAGAAAAGAACCATATGATCCTGTCAATTGATGGAGAAAAAGCATTTGACAAAATTCAGCATCCTTTCTGAATAAAAACCCTCGAGAAAGTCAGAACAGAAGGAACATATTTAAACATCATAAAAGCCATTTATGAAAAGCCTATAGCTAATATCATCCTCAGTGGGGAAAAACAGAGCTTTCCCCCTGAGATCAGGAAGAGGACAGGGATGTCCACTCTCACCGCTGTTGTTTAACATAGTGTTGAAGTGCTAGCATCAGCAATCAGACAACAAAAGGAAATCAAAGGCATCAAAATTGGCAAAGATGAAGTCAAGCTTTCAGTTTTTGCAGATGACAGGCAGATGACATGATAGTATACATAGAAAACCCAAAAGACTCCACCAAAAGTCTGCTAGAACTGATAATGAATTCAGCAAGATCACAGGATACAAAATTAATGTACAGAAATCAGTTGCATTTTTATACACTAATAATGAAGCAACAGAAAGACAAATAAAGAAACTGATCCCATTCACAATTGCACCAAGAAGCATAAAATACCTAGGGATAAATCTAACCAAAGATGTAAAAGACCTGTATGCTGAAAACTATAGAAAGCTGATGAAGGAAACTGAAGAAGATATAAAGAAATGGAAAGACATTCCCTGCTCATGGATTGGAAGAATAAATATTGTCAAAATGTCAATACTACCCAAAGCTATCTACACATTCAATGCAATCCCAATCAAAATTGCACCAGCATTCTTCTCGAAGCTAGAACAAGCAATCCTAAAATTTGTATGGAACCACAAAAGGCCTCGAATAGCCAAAGTAAATACTGAAGAAGAAGACCAAAGCAGGAGGCATCACAATCCCACACTTTAGCCTCTACTACAAAGCTGTAATCATCAAGACAGCATGGTACTGGCACAAAAACAGACATACAGACCAATGGAATAAATAAAGACTACAGAATTGGACCCACAAACGTATGGCCAACTAATCTTTGACAAAGCAGGAAAGAACATCCAATGGAAAAAAGACAGTCTCTTTAACAAATGGTGCTGGGAGAACTGGACAGCAACATGCAGAAGAATGAAACTAGACCACTTTCTTACACCATTCACAAAAATAAACTCAAAATGGATGAAGGACCTGAATGTGAGACAGGAAACCATCAAAACTCTAGAGGAGAAAGCAGGAGAAAACATCCTTGACCTCAGCCGTAGCAATTTCTTACTCGACACATCTCCAAAGGCAAGGGAATTAAAAGCAAAAATGAACTATTGGGACCTCATGAAGATAAAAAGCTTCTGCACTGCAGAGGAAACCATCAACAAAACTAAAAGGCAACCGACAGAATGGGAAAAGATATTTGCAAATGACATATCGGACAAAGGGCTAGTTTCCAAAATCTATTAAGAACTCACCAAACTCCACACCTGAAAAACAAATAATCCAGTGAAGAAACGGGTAGAAGACATGAATAGACACTTCTCTAAGGAAGACATCTAGATGTCCAACAGGCACATGAAAAGATGCTCAACGTCACTCATCAGGGAAATACAAATCAAAACCACACTGAGATATTACCTCATGCCAGTCAGAGTGGCTAAAATGAACAAATCAGGAGACTATAGATGCTGGAGAGGATGTGGAGAAACGGGAACCCTCTTGCCCTGTTGGTGGGAATGCAAACTGGTGCAAGACTCTGGAAAACAGTGTGGAGGTTCTTCAAAAAATTAAGAATACATCTACCTTATGACCCAGCAATAGCACTGCTAGGAATTTACCCAAGGGATACAGGAGTACTGATGCATAGAGGCACTTGTACCCCAATGTTTATAGCAGCACTTTCAACAATAGCCAAATTATGGAAAGAGCCTAAATGTCCATCAACTGATGAATGGATAAAGAAATTGTGGTTTATAAACACAATGGAATACTACCTGGCAATAACAAAGAATGAAATATGGCCTTTTGCAGCAACATGGATGGAACTGGAGAGTGTTATGCTAAGTGAAATCAGTCATACAGAGAAAGACAGATACCATATATTTTCACTCTTATGTGGATCCTAAAAACTAAGAATAAACAGAGGGTTGATGGGGGGTGGGAGGGAAGGAAAAGTGGGTGTTAGGCATTGAGGAGGGCACCCGTTGGGATGAACACTGGGTGTTGTATGGAATCCAATTTGACAATAAATTTCATATTAAAAATTTTTTTTATTAAAAGGAAGAAAACTAAGTTACAGATTATGTTCTCTTCCTCATTTGCTTATATTAGATAATTTAGGTAGCATACATGGAAAGTGGATTTTTTTTACAGGCAGATCAGTTGGAATAGGACATTGACATTTTAAGCTTGGACAAGTTAGTCAGCCTTTGTCTCAATTTTCTTATAATGGATTAATATTAAGAGTATATGGGAAATTTTCAGAACCAGGTTTCCCTTAAAATTTTTTTAATGTTTGTTTTTGAGAGACAAAGACAGAGGATCCAGAGTGGGCTCGGTGCTGACAGCAGAGAGCCCCATGCAGGGCTTGAATTCCCGAACGAAGAAATAATGACCTGAGCCAAAGTCAAATGCCTAACCGAATGAGCCACCCAGGCACCCCTGGGTTTCTCTTTAGATCATTACTTACCTGTCCTTTATACGTCTGGGTTATATGTTCCTGAGGGACAGCCACAGCACTGGGTACCTCCAACACTGTATATTAATCAAATGCTTACTTGCTGTGATCCCATACTTCCTCAAAGACTTCTTGGTCACTTTTGTATTCTTCACACTTACCATGAGTACCTTCTATACATGGTAGATCTTCCCAAAAGTGTTTTTGGAATGAATCCTATTTAATTTATTTTGTATTAAAGTTTTTCAAGCAACTTCCCACTTCAATAACTTTCCATATAGTACTTCCTCTTTCTGGAATATTCTTTTCTCTTTTCACCTATGAATTTTTTTTCCCTCCTAGCAAATTTCTAATCAAACTTCAGGACTCAACTTATACTTCTATGAGATGTATTTTTTTGTATTAAAGATTAATAATTAATCTTTGAATAATTCTTTAAAATTGTTTCTATTGGTGCTGTGACATATACTAAAATGTAGTAGGAACACCAAATTCACTAAAACATGAGGCACCGCTTGTTTGTTCCTTATTGTTGACGCTGACCAACCATTAGCAGTGCTTTTCCTCACTACACCTTTCCAGGCTTATACTGCAGCAACAGTGACAGGCCCCCAACAGGTCACGCTCTAATTTAAGGTTAGGAATGGCTAGTCTTGAGAAGTGTGTCCCAGCCAGGAACCTTTATCATTTTAATGAGAAATGAATCTGAGACCAGGTCTTCAGCGAAGTGCCTGGTGGGCCCATCACTTCCCAAGCTCATTCAGAGCACTCAGGTCTCACAGGACTCTGCTGTCTCCTCAGGTGTTAATTTTTGACAAGTGATTCTGAGGGTCCTCGGTTCTTTGGTTCCCAGACTTCAGTGTACTTTCCGGTTATCTGACGGTACTTTTCATCTCATCGGATGGTTGTGGCGCAGGAGTGCATTTGGCGTTTCGTCCACCTTTCAAGGATGTAAAAGTGGTCCCTCACACAAACGTTCAGTGTGGGGATGAAACAGGGGCAGAACTCAAGTGCAGCCTTGCATGGCTTAGAAACACATACTTTGGCACCCCAGAAAAAGAGGGAGGAAGCACTGGTATTGCCCTCCCTCCGCACCAGCACAAAACCTCGACGGCCCTTCGGAGTTGGTCACCGGGCTCCACAGCAGCAACGTTCACATCCTCCGTGAAGGATCCTAAACCCATATCTACTGAAGTTACAGACAAGCTTCGCAAGGCCGCCGCTTTCCCTTCCCGTCGCTATCGTACCCATGCCCTCCCCGTACCCTGTCACCTTGGCCGCCTGACCCATGGCTCTCCGCGCCGCGGCGGCTACTTCTTCAGTGGTCGAGTCGCCCCGCCTCTCGACAACCAATCACTGTTTGGCGTGGACTATCCAACTACCTGAAGTCACGTTCCTATCGTGCCGCAACCAATCACTGCGCAGAATCCCCTTAGTAACCCGCCCCCACAGAGGACCCTGGAAGACAGTTTGCTAAACTCCCGCAGTCTGGTAAAACCGCGAGAAAGTGCCGAGCTCAATTACTGGAGAGAGGAGAACGGAAATTACCTGGACGCCATGTTAGTTAGGGGCAGAGTCACTTCCGGTCTCGCAGAGTGTCTGTTAGGTCTCGTGGATGGTTTGTGCACCGATACGTTATACCTGTTGTTTGGGGGTTGGAGTTATCTATTAAAGAACACTTATGTTAACGTTTCCTAGTTGCGAAAGTGTGCGTAAATAAGGGCCAAACCCTACTACAGCGGCTGTTGATTCAAATGCTGATGCCCCAAAGCGCTTGTCTAAAATTAATTCCCCATAAAGGTGAGATAGAGTTACTTAATCAAGACCATACGGCTAGTAAATAGAGGTCTGGATACCAAACCCTATGTTGCACCTGAAAATCCAGTCTTACCCTCGACACATTCTGCTTGGCTTACTCTACTCCTTGGTTTTGCTGGTCAAGAGGTCGGAAATGTTATTTAAGTACATTTTAACTTAGGACCTTGCAAGCTTCAAGAAAAATCTAAACCTTTCCCCCACTGCATAATCGCTGTTTCCCTTCCCTACCTCACAGCCTTTCAGGTTAACGTTTAGTTAAAACCGACTTTTTATTAGGAAAGAAAGATTTGAAGCAGTGGATCTTAAAGACCTTTTTCCTTCTCTGTGATATATGTCATTTTATTTTTTTATTTTATTTTATTTTAATTTTTTTTAACGTTTTTATTTATTTTTGAGACAGAGAGAGACAGAGCATGAATGAGGGAGGGGCAGAGAGAGAGGGAGACACAGAATTGGAAGCAGGCTCCAGGCTCTGAGCCATCAGCCCAGAGCCCGACGCGGGGCTCGAACTCACGGACCGTGAGATCGTGACCTGAGCTGAAGTCGGATGCTTAACCGACTGAGCCACCCAGGCGCCCCGATATACGTCATTTTAAAGAATACTGCAAGTCATCATGAGACTAGCAAGATAATAGTTGATTTTTTAAAATTATAATTCCTTAGATCTGCAGATGAGTGTTTAACATAACCAAGCAATTAAACCAAATATACTGGAAACAGGAAAAATAGCCAGGAAACAATAGATGATCTAATGACACTACATGATTCTGCCTTCTGATTTGTAAAGAATGATTGAAACATGCTTTTCTTTATTTCCAGTTTAGAATCATAGCACAGTTTCCTGAAAATTCGTAATTTATTGTTATAATTTCTGGCTAACTAGGGTCCTGTATTCAGTTAAGCAAACCCCCTCACCTGCCAATACTTGAAAATACAGTTCCCATAGTGCCCTAATCGGTTCAGTACTGAAGCTTCTCTTAGATAAATCTGTATGGTTTGTTCAGCTGTTCCATAAATGAGGTGACTATATTGGTTATTCTAGGAGTATGAGTTTGGTAACATCTCAAAGTATGGGACCCAGAACTGAACAAGAAATTCCAACTTGTTCCTCACATAAGTTCATGCAGTTATACAGTAGGCAGAATGAAGGACTCCAAAAGGTGTACTGTTTAAATCCTAGGAACGTTTGAAGATGTTACCTTATATGACAAAAGGTACTTTACAGATGTGATTAAATTAAGGCTTTTGAAATGGGAAAATTATCCTGGATTGTCTGGTGGGCCCAATGTAATCACAAGGATCCTCAGAAGTGGAAAAAGGAAGGAGAGACAGGGAGAGGTTTGAAGATACTCTGCTGTTGGCTCTGAAGATAGAAGAAAAGGCCTCAAGCCAAGAAATGCCGGTACCCTCTAGAAGGTAAGGAAAGGGAACTATTCTTCTCTAGAGACTCTAGAAGGAATGCAGCCCTGCTAACACCATGATTTTAGCCCAGTGAAACCCAGATTTGTGACTTCTGGAATGCTACCTGTTTGTGGTCCCTTCCATCTTCAAAGCCAACAGGAGAGAATCTTCAATCTTTGACTGTCACCTCTATTTCCATCATCATATCTCCTCTCTTTCCTGTGTCTCTTTTTCACTTATAAAGGTCCCTGTGATTATACTGGGCCCACCTGGACAATCCAGGCAATCTCTTCTACTGCAAGATCCTTAATTTAATGACATTTGGAAATCCCTTTTACCATGTAAAGTAACATATTCATAGGCTCCAGAGATTAGGGCAAGGACATCTTCTGCCTACCACACCCAGTTGGGGTAAAGCTAGTTAATAAGGTTGAAATGGAAGGAAATGAAGAAGTAGCCATGGGCCTGATTGCATAAGAACCTAATGTGTCAAGGCCAATATTTCAGATTTAATTCTGTGATGAAATGCCTTGCCAGCAGGAGAATGACATCATGATTGATATTTTATAAAAATTTCTTTGTGTGCTGAATGGCAAACTACTACAGAGGAAGCAGAGAGGCTAGCTAGGAGGCTCTCAATGTACTCCAGGCAAGATATGATAATGGCTTGGATTAGGGTGATGTAGTAGAAGAGGTGAGGAGTGATTAGATGTATGATATATACTGCAAATATGAGAAAGAAGAGTTAAGGATGATTTCAAGGCTTTTGACTTGAGCAATTTGATGAATGGTATTATAGTAGATGTAGAATGCTGCCAAGAGGAGTTTTGTGTGTTTGTTTACTGTGCAAAGAGTAAAAATATAATTTTGAAGTGCCTGACAGACATCCATATTAAGATAGTGAGTAGGCAGTAATATATACTATAGACCAATCTGGAATTAAGTGGTAAGGTAGGTCAGGAGATACATACTGGAGAATCATTATTCTGTATATGGTAAAATCTGAGTGAAAGATGACCATATTTATTATCCAAACCAGTATATATCTCTTTATAACTTTCTACTTTGACAATTTCAGTCTTACAGGAAAGTTTCAAGAATAACAGGATTTGCATGTCTCACTTGGATTCCCCAAATGTTCACATTTTACTACAAATGGTGTTATCCTTTTCTAGGTCTCTATATATGAACATTTTTCTTCATTTCTTTACTGTTTGAAACCGAGCTGCAGACATGATAGCCCTATACGCCTAAATACTTCAGTGTTTTTTTATTTCTACAAAAAGGTCAGTCTCTTACATCAGTGGGTCTCAAAGCATGATTCCAGGGCCAGCAGCAAATACATCACTTAGAAACCTGAATTATAAGACCCCATCCCATATCAACTAATTTTGATAATTTTGCTGTGGTTATGTGAGGAAATTAACATAACTTTCTTTTTTTTAATTTTTTTTTAATTAAAAAAAAATTTTTTTTAACGTTTATTTATTTTTGAGACAGAGAGAGACACAGCATGAACGGGGGAGGGGCCGAGAGAGAGGGAGACACAGAATCGGAAGCTGGCTCCAGGCTCTGAGCCATCAGCCCAGAGCCCGATGCGGGGCTCGAACTCGCAGACCGCAAGATCATGACCTGAGCTGAAGTCGGACGCTTAACCAACTGAGCCACCCAGGCGCCCCATAACTTTCAAAATTACTATCCAATTTATAGGCATTACTTAGATTTTGCCAATTGCCCCAATAATGTTGTTGATAGCAAAAGTAGCAAATGGGACAGGTGCAATTCGAAGGATCTACTATCAGTAATTTTTATTGGTAGTGGACAAAGCAATACAAACTGGTAAAGTATAATCACATAAGTAGTCCTGGAGCTATAGTTAATTTTTCTTAATAACGATATGTAGAAATTAAATATTAGCTAGAGAAGAAGGCTAAGAACGGAACCCATTGAGAAGTCTGGAACTGGAGGCTTACTGTGAAGGAGAAATAGCATCCAGAGAACGAAGAGAAGACTAGGAGAGTGAAATCTATACCTGAAAAGAGGAAATGGTCAACAGTAGCAAATGATACCAAGAGGTCTAGTATGATGAGAATTGTAAATGCCAACAGAATTTTATAAGTGGGACTTCCTTAGTGACATTGCAAGAGGGAAATGGGTTTAAAAAAAATATGAGAGGGTGGACACAGAATAAATAAAACTTTTAAAAGGCAGCAAAGATTTGAAGGGGTATGTCAAATTAAGAAAGGTATTGTTCCTTTAAGGTGGGGCATCTTACATTATGTTGATTACTTCTGGGAAAAAGTTTTTGTAGAGTCCTGGGAAGATTACAAACTACTGATGCCTGGGTCCCAACCTGGGAGTCTGATTTAATTGATCTGGAGTGAGGCCAGATTCAAGAGGATTTTTCAAAAGTTCCTCAAGTGATTTTTAACATGTTGTGCAAACCACTGCTAGAGGGATAAAAAAACTGACGCAAGGAGGGCTTACTTACTGGAGCCAAGACTTTCTGTGGCTGAGAAATTACGTGGTACAGTGTCTCATACAGCAAACATGCTTGGATTATCAAATCTTTTCAGTTACAGTACCTAATTTTTCCTACAAGTGCCCATAAAGCAAGGGAAGAAGGGCGTATACAGTAACTCCACTCCCCAAGACACACTAAAAGAAGAAAGAAAAATGACCTCGATGTGGTTCCCTAGGGCCTCCGAACAGGAACCTCCCTTCCGCCGGGTCTAGTCGGGCGGTTCTTGCAGGCTCCCGCGCGCTCGCTGCACCCCACAGCTCAGGTCGCCAGTGCGCACGCGCCGGACCTGCTCGGGAGCCTGAGCAGCGGTCCCCGCGCAGGCTTGGCCGCGCACTCCCGCCCTCTGCCCGCTGCCCCGGCTCCTCCCTCCTCCGGAGCTTCTCCTTGGGGCGGCCGCGCGGGAGAGAGGCCGAGATGGCTGATGAGATCGCCAAGGCTCAGGCCGCCCGGCCTGGTGGCGACACGATCTTCGGAAAGATCATTCGCAAGGAAATCCCAGCCAAAATCATTTTTGAGGATGACCAGGTAGAGACCGGGCGTCGCCTCGCTGGCGGGCAGAGGCAGGCCAGTCGCCCGTGGACACGCGGGTTTCCCGTCGAGGGAAGGGTCGGGCGGCGCCACGAAGGGAAGGGACCCGGTCGCCCCACGCGGCCTCTGCCGCGGGCCCCCAGCCAGCGGGCAGGGCCGCGGCCACTCCGAGGCGGCCTGCCGGCGCGTGCCGGCGCTCCGGTTACGCGTTATCAGCCCGGGGCGCGGGTCAGGCCGCCCGGCGCCCGCGGGGCCCGCACCGTGAGGTCTGGGCGCGTGTTGGGGACGCGCTGGCTACTCGGCGTGGGCTCCCGCCGGCTCCGCGGCTGCCTCGGACCTCGCCGGTGTCAGGAATCTTACAATCTCGCCAGCGCTCTGCCTGACAGGGAGAAATCCGATCGCGCCCTGACTCGGGCCCAATCTCCGCGATCTCCCGCGCACAGCGGGTCCGCCTGGGCTTTCCCGGGTGCCTCTCAGCGCCGCGTTGCGCAGACAGCCTGGGGCCGGGTGCACCGGGGTGGCGGGGGGCGTGCGGGGGTCGAAGGTCAGCTTCCGCGAGGGCCAGCCAGTCAACCCCACCCCCACCCCTGAGATGAGTGGGTTCTGGGATTTGCTTTCCTTTGACCCCGCGCGGTAGCAATGGTTCCTTTCTTGTTTGACAGGAAGCAGTTTTTCTGCCAAGGACTGAGCATGTAGTTTTTGTTGACTTCACCGTAGGTGAAATTCTGTTTTAGAAAGTCCGAGTTGATGTGACATCTTGTATAAAATATTTAGTAAGCAGTTGTATTTATGAGTTTGGATCTGAGTCAAAGCTGGGCAGGAGGTTGGATGATTTAGACAAATACTTTTGTAACTTTCTGTTAAATTAACTTTAAGAAATATAGAATATAAGGGAAACATTCTTCTGATGCTCCTATGGCATTCTTAGATTCAAATGTTATCCAAGATTTAATTAGATTCCTTTAGGTGATTTTATTTGGATACCTTTATTTGTCACTAGGAGGAAAGTTATTTTGTTCTAAAAAGTGCGTCTTTTTAAATATTTTCACTTGCTTTTTATAAATTATTGAAATATTGACTTTTGAACCACCTACGCCCCAAGAAGTATAACTGCATGAAGCAATCTAAATGATACAGCATTTTGTGTGGAGTACTAAGTAGAAATACTCCTGAGACACTTGAGTAGGGTTAGGTTCTATTAAGTAGCTTATGCCTTCATTACAGAACAAGAGATACAAAAATATTCATGTGGTATGTAATTTGTCTAAATGCTAACTATTCTCCTTGTGTCAATGAAAGAATAGAATATTACTTAAATAGTTGAGTAAATAGGTCTTAGTCAAATATCAGACAAATACATAATTACAAAGCTGATCACTGCAGTAAAGGAAAAAAAAAACAGGAAATTGCACAATCAGGGCTTCTCACCTAGGGACGTTGGGGAGGGGAATCAGATTTCTTTCAGAAATTTTATATATGCTGGGAGCTGAGGAATGAATAGCAGTTTAAGTTAGAAGTTGGGGTTGGAGAGGGGAGGGAGGACCATTGCAGTAGGGAATGGTCTTTGAAAAAGCCTGGGAGGGTAGAGAGAGATGGAAGACAATATGATTTCAGCAGGAAGAGTTTGCAGTTTCTACTGGAAAGGTAGACAAGGATTAGCATGCCTAATTTCTACTTAACTTTTGGAATTTCCCTAACTCATAGAGCCTGGCGTGGCTCAGTTGGTTGAGTGACTTCAGCTCAGGTCATGATCTCACGGCTCCTGGGTTCCAGTCCTGCTGAGCTGTCAGCACAGAGCCTGGAGCCTCCTTGGGATTCTGTGTCTTCCTCTGTCTCTGTCCTTCCCCCACTCAGGCTCTGTTGGTCTGTCTGTCTCTCTCTTGCTCTCAAAAATAAATACACATACATACATATGTACATACATACATAAATTTCCCCACCTCAGCATGGTTGTCTGTAATCACCCAGTCAAAATCAGGTTCTTCTATGTTAATCATGTATTTCACCCTTTTCCTTTGTAACAAATAGGTAGATTTTTAACTTAATTATACCCTTTTTTAAGGCCAACCTTCCCATTAGGCTGTAAGTTCCATGAAAGGGACCATGGGATCACATGTATTGTGTACACTTCTGATTTCCGAGCATCTAATACGGTGCCTCCCATGGGATTAGTGTGAAAGAATAAATGTAGCCTATAAGATGATATACTAAAACTGATTTTTTCCCCCTTATCTCTAGTGTCTTGCTTTCCATGACATTTCTCCTCAAGCACCAACACATTTTCTGGTGATACCCAAGAAACATATATCCCAGATTTCTGTAGCAGAAGATGATGATGAAAGTGTAAGTAAATGTACCAACACAATTTATTTTCTTACCTTTTTTTTAAATTTGGGAGACTAAATTTTGACCTGAAAGTGATGTCACATTTTCATTTTCCTAAGGACAGTACTGAGGGAATAAACCAGATAATCACTAGGGAAGTGCAATGTATAAATAATTTGAGGGTTTTTTTTTTAATAGAGATATAGTTGACACATAATGTTTTGTTAGTTTTAGGTGTACAACATAATGTTTATATATATGTATATTATGAAATGATGACCACAGGAACTCAAGTTAATATCTATCACCACAATATTCTTAAACAAAATGGTTCCTAACGAGGAATAGTTGGTGAGACTTATTTTTCCTCAATAAAGAAACAGTACGTCATATAGGGGAAATTCAGTGAGTCTTCTTCTATTAATGCTATTAAAGGAAAGAAATCACTATTTCATTTTGCCAGACATATAGGCCTCAGTTAAATATTCTCCTTATGCTCCTTGTGATTGATTGTATAATTGTTTGTAAGTACTGGCTTTTCTCCTTGACGGGTGCTTTAAAACTTCCTGCCTCATTGATATCAGGCCTGGTCATATGACTTGATTTGGCCAGCAAATGCAAGCAGAAGTGGTATGTCTTGCATAGAAACTGTAAGAGCTAGTACCTGGTTTGTCATGTTCTCTCTTCCCTTTCCCCCTATGATCATACAGAAACTACTCCTTCAGCCTGGGTTTCAACGTGAAAAAAGATGTATTATTTAGAGCCTAGTCTACTTGTGATGAACATGTAGTGAGCACAGGAAATGTATCTTTGTTATAAACCAGTATTTGGGGTGGTTGTTACCATAGCTTAACCATACTTATCCCGATTGATATACCCTCCTATTACAAGAAAGCAGGATATATCTTGCTTTATTAAGAACATTTAAATACCTCTTGGAATATGATTTTACAATTGTTTTAATTGAGATTTACCTCTGATTTGTTTATTGGAATTAGTAATGCATAAATACCTAATCTTAATGGGTTTTTAATT
The DNA here is from genome assembly GCF_028018385.1 of Neofelis nebulosa. Lineage (NCBI taxonomy): Eukaryota > Metazoa > Chordata > Mammalia > Carnivora > Felidae > Neofelis > Neofelis nebulosa. Next base: position 132,168,365 of record NC_080782.1, read on the forward strand.
GTAAATTAGGTTATTAGTACTAAGAGTTACCAAATAATTTGTCCAGACGGGTATGTTTCAACTTGGTGGTCTTTTAATATTTCAACTTGGTAGTATGTTATTTAATGGCAAAAACTTGTAAATTGCCTATACTTAAGAAACTTTTTTTTTCTTTTCCAGCTTCTTGGACATTTAATGATTGTTGGCAAGAAATGTGCTGCTGATCTGGGCCTGAAGAAGGGTTATCGAATGGTGGTGAATGAAGGTTCAGATGGGGGACAGTCTGTCTATCACGTTCATCTCCATGTTCTTGGAGGTCGGCAGATGAATTGGCCTCCTGGCTAAACATGTTTTAGGGATAATTTTCCCTTCTCTAGGCAATGATCAATATTTGCAAGTTCCAATATGTTAAATAGTATACGTATTTTTGCCTGTGTATGGAGAGATTGAGGGAATAAAGGCCCATAAATAAAAGATAATGTTGCATGGTTTACAATCTCTCTGAAACCTGTGTTTGCTTTATTAAAAAAAAAAAAATGTTGGAATGTATGAAGGTAGAATTCATAATTTGGGTATTCTTTTTTCTCCCTAATGTATACTAAACATATGTACATTGTTAAAATGGTATGACTGGTTTCTGAAGACAAATACAAGATTTCACAAATTTTTAGCTTTGCAATACCCTTTTAGGGTAAAATATTAGTCCAGGTGGAGATTTTCTAATCTAATTTTCTCAATACTTAAGAACAAAAGAGTATCTTATGTGATTGATCCAGAAAGTGAATGTTTTGGGTCTAAGAGCAATGGTTTTTGTCAAGCCCACGTTCCCCCTGGACTGTTGGGGTAATTTGGAAGGAATAAAAGTAGATTTGTCACAGAATCTTTGATGACCATATGAAGCCATACGTTGTTATTTCTTTCATTATCTAAACTCTCTGAATATTTATTATAATTATATTACTTAGAATTAACTTTCCACATTGAAAACTTATAAAAATATTTTAAGTTGTGCAAGAATCTGGCTATGTGGAATTAAGGAAGAAATCTCAAGGTCTGAGTTCTCCTTATCAGAACATACTTTTTTAGTCTTGCCTTTCTGCCTTCCACAGACTAGTAGTTGTCTAGAACCAATTTCTGTAAATAATAGTGGGTGTAACTTTTTTTCCAAGTTAAATCTCCTTTCTTCATTCATATATGGTACTTTATTGTATTGATTATAATTTTTTTCTGTTCACATTTTGACTTACAAAATAAGAAGTAATTAAATTTTAAAAAGCCCTTTTCTTATGGCATGGGTTTTAATTAAAAAGAAAAGAAAGTAGTTAAGTCTTTTTCAAACATGTACTACAAGTGTGCCAAGAGTTGATTTAAACTCTGCATATCAGTCCTTTCATAAGTCTGGAAAGCAAACTGTTTGAGAGCACCAGCTGATGATAGTAATTGCTTCTTGAAATGCTTTGTGTGATATACAGGATCATTTAATAAAGAGATTTTTGCCTCTACTGTCATAACTTGGAGATATTGCAGGTTCTGTACCAGACCACTGCAATAAACCAAATATCACAAAAGTTACTAAAATTCAATGAATTTTTTGGTTTCCCAGTGCACATAAAAATTACATTTATACTATACTATAGTCTAAATATGTGATAGCATCATGTAGAAAAAAAAAACAGTGTACATACTTTAAAAAATACTTAATTCCTATAAAATGCTTACCATCATCTGAGTTTCCAGTGAGACAATCTTTATTGATAGAGGGTCTTGCCTTGAGGTTGATGGTTGCTGACTAGTAAGGTTGGGGTTGCTGTGGCAATTTCTTTAAAAAGGCAGTGAAATTTGATGCACTGATGGACTCTTCCTTTCATGAATGATTTCTCTGTAGCATACAATACTGTTTGATAGCACTTGACCCACAGTCGAACATCTTTCAAAATTGGATTTTTCTCAAACCCTGCCACTGTTTGATCAACTAAGTAATATTCTAAATCCTTTGTTGTCACTTCAACAATCTTCACAGCACCTTCATTAGGCACAGATTCTATTCACAAGAAAGCACATTGCTCACCCTTAAGAAGCAACTCCTTATAGCAATTTAGTCACATCTCAGGCTCCACTTCTAATTCTAGCTGTCTTGTTCTTTCCATAACATCTGCAGTTACTTATTCCACTAAAGTCTTGAACCTCTCATAGTCCTCAATGAGGGCTAGAATCAACTTCCAAACTTATGTTCATATTGATATTTTGACCTCTTCCATGAATAGCAAAGGTTCTTAATGGTATCTGGAATGATTAATCCTTTCTAGGAGGTGTCCAATTTACTTTGCCCAGATCCATCAGAGGAATCTATTCTATGGCAGCTACAGCCTTAGGAAATGTAGTTTTTATTTATTTTTTTTATTTTTTTATTTTTGGGACAGAGAGAGACAGAGCATGAACGGGGGAGGGGCAGAGAGAGAGGGAGACACAGAATCGGAAACAGGCTCCAGGCTCTGAGCCATCAGCCCAGAGCCTGACGCGGGGCTCGAACTCACAGACCGCGAGATCGTGACCTGGCTGAAGTCGGACGCTCAACCGACTGCGCCACCCAGGCGCCCCTAGGAAATGTAGTTTTTAAAAGGTAAGTCTTGAAAGTCAGAATTACTCCTTAATCCATGGACTGCAGAATGGATGTTGTCTTAGGCATGAAAACAACATTAATCTCATTCTACCTCTCCATCAGGGCTGATGACCAGGGTGACCAGCTACATTGTCAACGAGCAGTAATATTTTTAAAGGCCTTTTGTTGTTTTTTTCCTTAGCACTAGGTCTCAATGGAGGGCTTAAAATATTCAGTAAATACTGCAAACATGTTGTAAACAGATGTGCTGTCATCCAGACTTTGTCCGATTTATAAAGCAAAGGCAGAGTAGATTTAGGATAATTTTTAAGAGGCCTAGCAGTTTCAAAATGGTTAATGAGCAATGACTTCAAATTCATGTTTCCAGCTGCATGAGCCCCTAATAAGAGAGTCAGCCTGTCCTTTGAGGCTTTGAAGGTAGGCACTGACCTCTCTAGCTATGAAAGTATTAGCATCTTTTTCCAAGAGAAGGCTTTTTGGTCTACATTGAAAATCTGTTGTTTGGTATGGTCACCTTAATTAATTCTCTTCACTAGACCTGAAAAATTTGTTCAGCACTTGCTGCTTCCTCTTGCAATTTTATGTTATGGAGATGGCTTCTTTCTGTAATTCTCATGAACAAACCTTTGCTACCTTTAAATTTCTGGATCCTTCTTTCCTCTCTCAGCCTTCGAAGAACAGAAGAGAATTAGGGCTTTTCTCTGGATTAGGCTTTGGTTTAAGGCAATGTTGTGGCTGCTTTGATCTATCCAGACTATTAAAACTTTTCTCCATATCAGTGATAAGGCTATTTGCTTTCTTATTCATGTAGTCACTACAGTAGCACTTTTAATTTCCTTCAAGAACTTTTCCTTTGCATTTGCAACTTGGCTAACTGGTACAAGAGGCCTACCTGCCAACTTGTTCTGTCTTTTGACATGCCTTCCTCGCTAAGCTTAATCATTTCTGTCTTCTAATTTAAAGCCAGAGACATGTAACTCTTTTCAATTGAACACTTGGAGGCCACTGTAGGGTTATTAAGTGGCATAATTTAAGCATTGTGTCTTAGGGAATAGGGAGGCCCAAAGACAGGGAGAGAGATGGGGAAGGGCTAGTTGATGGAGCAGGGAGAATACACACATTTATCGATTAAATTCGCTGTCCTACATGGCTGTGGTTTGTAGCACATCAAAATAATTACGATCACAGATCACCATAACAAATATAATTGTAATGAAAAAGTTTAAAATCCAAGAATTACCAAAATGTGCCAAAGATATGAAGTGAGAAAATGCAATTGGAAAAATGGCACTAATAGACTTGCTTAACATAGGATTGTCACAAAGCTTCAATTTGTAAAAAATGCAGTATCTGCATAATGCAGTATCTGTGAAGTGTAATAAAATAAGGTATGCCCCTAATAGCTCATTAAATTTTCTTCCTAAGTATATTTATTACCATTCTATCCAGTTCCATAAACTTCTCAGGAATAGTTACACGCATTTGTTTATTTAGAGTAACTTTTTTTTTTTTAGATTTTTAAAAATGTTTATTTTTGAGAGAGAGAGAGAGAAAGCACAAGCTAGAGAGGGTCAGAGAGAGAGAGAGGGAGACAGAATCCGAAGCAGGCCCCAGGCGCCAAGCTGTCAGCACAGAGCCCAATGTGGGGCTTAAACTCACAAACCATGAGATCATGACCTGAGCCAAAGTTGGATGCTCAACTGACTGAGCCACCCAGGTGACCCTAGAGTAACTTCTGATGTTTCTATAGCTGGTTTCTTTGTTTCGTACTGAAGATTAGGCACTTTTTCTTAGAAATGCCCTTGGTTTAGGGGTGCCTGGGTGGCTCAGTCGGTTAAGCATCTGACTTCAGCTCAGGTCATGATCTCAAGGTTCGTGAGATCAAGCCCCGCATTGGGCTCTGTGCTGACAGCTCAGAGCCTGGAGCCTGCTTCAGATTCTGTGTCTCCCTCGCTCTCTGCCCCTCCCCCGCTCATGTGCGTGCACACGCGCTCTCTCTCTCTTTCTCTCTCTGTCAAAAATAAACGTTAAAACAATTTTTTAAATAAAAAAAAAAAAAAGAAATGCCATTGGTTTAACATGGATTCACTCTACTTTGTTTGAAAATGACCTGATAGTGATGGAACTGACAAGGAGTGATCAGATTTCAGCATGTTTTTGAAGTTAAATCTGGAAGGATTTGCTAATGGGTAAATATGGGGGTAAGAGAAAGGATGAAGGATTTATTATTTCTCAAGAGTCTGTGGACTGACTGGGTGGTTTTTCTGCTGCTTTGGACAGAGTTAGTTGTGTCGCTGTGTTCTCCTGAAGGTTGGAAGGTCGAAGATGACCCCACTCAGATGTCTCATGTTGGTAATGGAAGCTAACTGTGGTCCTTTGATTCTCCTTTGTATGGCCCCTTATTCTCGTGTAGTTTAGACTAGCTTACATGATGGTCACATGGTGATAAACACCCCAAACCCAGTGTAAAATAATTATTATTTCTCATCATTTTGTGTGTTGGTTGGGTGGTTCTGCTTATCTAACCTGGGCTCACTCATGTAGGTTGGATAGAATGGATTCTGAGAATTGGGATGGCTTGGCCTCTTTCCATGTCTTTCACCCACAATATTCTACACAGCTTAATGTTCTCAGGGCAGCATTCAAGAGGGCAAAACCAATGCTGCAAGACACCTGAGGCATAGGCTTCAGAACTCAAGTAACACCACTTGTACCACACCTTATTGGTCACAGCAAGTTAGAAGGCCAGTCTAGATTCAAGGGTTTGAAGACAGAATGAAGTATGCAAGAAGTATATCTCTTTTTTGTTTTCTATAACAACTTTTCTGTTTTGATTCTCTGATCCAGCATGGTAGGAAATTCTTCATTTTAGTCAGTTTAGAGTTTCCCCGCCCATCCCCAGGTGTGTACCTAATTTATGGAGGGTCTTGTATAATGTCATGATATCAGGTGCCATCTAGGCCTTGGTGTCATTGGTCTCTATAGTCTGCTGGAGACTTTCATTATCTCACTTAATCCTTATTTACTGATCCCTGTACGTTGACACTTTGCAATAATGATGACCAAGATTATGACAGTAATTATGACAGTTTTATGACAGTATTAATAGCCATTGCTATTTATTCAGTGCCTACTATGGGATAGGTGCTGTGCTCTATTAAATACAGTATTGCTAAAAAAATAAATAAATAAATAAGTAACTCTGTATTTGTCTATTATATCCTGCGGCATTTGCTCAGAGTATTATATGTGTAATGGACGCTTGTAATTATTGGTGTCCAGCATTTGAACCCTGTTCGCATCTGAGGGATTCCTTGCCTCCCAAAAGAGAAGCTGAAATGAACAGATATCTAGTATTCTAGCTCCTCTGCCAGCTGGGATTGAGGCCCTTGACTTAGGCTCTGCCAATCAGATACACTCATCCGGGATTTTGAATTTGAAACTAATGACACAAAGAAACAAGGACAGGGGAGACTTCTTTCTGGTGTCAGTGGCAACAGCACCCAGTTGGCAGGCACAGCAGTGTCTGTGTTGCCAATCGCTGGATCCAGTATTGAATACCAGGGATGATAACAGTGCTAGCTGTGGTTCCTGGGTTCAGTGACAGTGGGAGCAGAGCCCCACCAGACTAGCGCTCTGGTTCTGTTTTCGGGTGTGGTATTACTTGCATAGCTTCTCTTTCTTTTTGCCTGTTTTCCCAGTTAATCTGTGACTAGCCATTAAATATGGCTTCAAGAAATTAATGTTTGGAGAAATTTTTAGTTGGAATGGTTTAGACAATAGATTCTCAGGGAAAGGTGAGGTTAGGGGGTGGAGAGCCACGATTAGTTATTTGGCCTGGTTTGGGATAAAGACAAGGAAAATCCAGCTAACATTAAGGAACTGTATTTTTATAGCCCATGGTAAATAGTAGTAAGTAGCTAATCAAGTCATTCTGTGGATCACTTGTACCGATGCTGCCAACTGAAGGCAAGGCTTTGGGTCTGCCAAGTGCTACGGCCATAGTACCGTATGAAGGTCAACCAGAATTCAAGGTTGGTGGAGGTATTGTGATTGCTTCTGATTGCTTGCTGAACAGCTTTAAAAAATGAATTACAAGATTTCTTTACTTTTTCTTTCCTTCCTTCCTTCCTTCCTTCCTTCCTTCCTTCCTTCCTTCCTTTGACAAACTAAGATTTCTACGTTAGTGGTTCAAGTTAGCAGTTGAAACCCAAGGGCTTTCTATGACAATGCTATAAAAATCTGAGAGATTGTTCCAGGAAATAAGCTCTTGTAGCTAGAGAACTGAAACAGTTGTAAGCCAAACAACATTTTGATCCTCAAGGTTGCCATGTTTCAATTCATAGCTTTGTCTAGACTCTTATGAGGAAGAGTATCGATAAGCAAAGAATGGTATCTGAATACTTGGAATGAGCTACACTGGACAATTTCGCTGACTCTGAGCATCCCACATTCCTAACCTCCTGAGCCTTTCTTGTCAGCTGAAGCAGTCTCTTCTCTTGTGTAAAAGGTATAGGTTGCTTAAATAACCTTCCCAATTATTTCTCTTATATACTGCAGCTATTCCTGTACCTCATTCTTGAAAAAGAAAAGTAAACTCCTGAGGCCTAATCTTCCATGCATCTCTCACATTTCCTTCTCTGCAGTTTTATCAGAAGATCCCAAGAGACCCTAAATGGTACCTCTGAGACCATTCTCAGAACTGCAGAAAGAGAAGTTGCTAGGCGAAAAGAACACTTTCTACTACTGACAGGAATGGAGAAAAGCTGAAAACACCCAAGAGTTAATAAGCTAAAAGTAAATTAAAAGATAAAAAGTAGAGGGGTGCCTGGTGGCTCAGTCAGTTGAGCATCTGGCTTTTGATTTCGGCTCAGATCATGATCTCACAGTTCATGGGATTGTGATTCTCTTTCCCACTCCCTCTGCTCCCCCCCCCCTCAAAAATAAACAAATAAGAACATTAAAAAACAAAAGATAAAGAGCCTAAAATCAAATACAAAGAGAACCAAATGAAATCAACTATATATAAATCTTAAAAACAAACACACACAAAATATAACTCAAGTACTTTTTGTAAAGTTTATTTTACTTATTTTGAGAGAGAGCAAGGGAGAAAGAACACGGGAGGGGCAGAAAGGGAGAGAGAGAATCCCAAGCAGTCTCCACACTGTCAGCCCAGAGCCCAATGTAGGGCTCAAATTCATGGACCTTGGCATCATGATCTGAGCTGAAATCAAGTCTGCTTAACTGAATGAGCCACCCAGTCATCCCTCAAGTTACTTCTGAAAACAACACATGGACTCTAGATCCTAAACCAGATAAATTTTGAGGACAAGGACAAATGCAAAGAAATCTTGAATATTATCTCATAGGCTTGCTGTTTGCAGTACTGTTTGTAACTCTGTGTGTATCATAGGATAGAACAAAGTTAACGGTGTGAATGAAAGAGTTTTCATTGTGGCAGAAGGGAGATAAAGATATGGAACAGGAAAAGGCGAGAAAGAAGCTCATGAAGTTGAGAAGTACCAGTATACATTGATGGTTAAAAAAAAGGCATAGTCTTATCCACTAGGCTTAGTGACAGTAACATTACATACACACCTAGCTTTTGGTCTTTAACTACTGTTCCTGATTTAAAAGGTTCCTTGAAGAAATGGCTGATTCCAGGTGTGGGGAAGGGAAAGTACAAGGTGAGCATTGGATATCTTGTTTGGGTATGCTGGGCAGAGGGAATGCTCAAAGACTGAGGAGGTCATGTCAAAAGGACACAGGAATTTGACTGAATGAGCTCCAGGTGGCCAAATATGGGATCGTTAGAGCATAAGAATAATTAATAATGGGCAGGATATATGGAAAAAAATAAATATGTAAATCTATATTGAGAGGTACCCGGGTGGCTCAGTTGGTCTAACTCTTGATTTCAGCTCAAATCATGATGTCACGGTTTGTGGGATCAAGCCCTGTGTAGGGCTCTGTGCTGACAGTGCAGAGCCTGCTTGGGATTCTGTCTCTCCCTCTCTCTGCCCCTCCCCACTCTCACGCACTCTCTCAAAGTAAATAAACATTTTTTTAAAAATCTGTGACTTTATATTGAGATGACAGAGAGAGAGTGTGTGCTTTTTTCTTTTTTTAGCATAAGTGCCAACTAGTAATTGTAGAAGAAATGATCAAATGGAAGAAAAAATCACAATTTTTCCACTCACTACATAACATATATATAACAATGTAACACAATGTAACAACTGAATCAGTCAAGGACATCAATGAATGCTAACACCAGAGGGGGATATGGTCTCAAAGCATCACTTTACTGGTTTGCAATCTCAGAGTTTCTTAGGTGAAATTCAAAACCAGGCCCCAAATGTGCAGTGCAAGGAAAAACTGAAGAAATAAGCAGATCCCTCCAGTTTTGGGGTTTTTTTTGAAGAAATTTTTTTTAGTTTTATTTTTTTTTGATAGAGAGAGACAGAGCACAAGTGGGGGAGGGGCAGAGAGAAGGAGACACAGAATCCGAAGTAGGCTCCAGGCTTCAGGCACTGAGCTGTCAGCACAGAGCCCGATGCGGGGCTCAAACTCACAAACCATGAGATCATGATCTAAGCTGAAGTTGACGCTTAACAGACTGAGACACCCAGGTGCCCCTGGTGGGTAGAAGTTTTAATAAGCAGGGGAACTTACATATGAGGTTTGTCTTGGGCAGCCTTGAGATGAGTAGATCTCTGGATCTGCCCACGAGAATCTTCAATGTTTATTTAGAGGTCTTAACAGAGCTCAGGCACATAAGCCATCCGGATAGTCTCAACAACATATTACTCTCTCTCTGCTGCATCCTTGAACTGGCTGCTAGTATAGCAATAATAGGTGGAATGTAGATTCCTAGGATAGGGGAGAGAGTAAGGAGGCTCCAATAGCCTGGGTCTAGCTCACAAGTCAACCACACTGGTCACATCCTCTCAGTGACCTCCTTCAGTACACTTCCAAATCACTTATTAGTTACAAAAGGAGAAAGTATGTATTCCAGTGAAAAGATCCACTGGTTATTAGCACATTAAATACGTACACAAAAAAACCATCACCAATAATGGTGCAATAAGGAATACATGACATTATCATAGGGTATTATCTTGCTAGATGTGTTTAATGTGAATCTAATGATGAATAAACAATCCAATAAATGTTTAAATTCAGAATATGGGACATTTTATAAGACAACTGGGTTAAACTCTTTTAAAAAAGTCATTGTCATGAAAAACATCAATACTGCAACTACCAATATCGTAAACAATAACCACCATCACCAAAAGGTAATTATATTCTTATATTAAAAGAGGCTACAGAGACATAACATAAGACAATGTATTTATAAAGATTGGATCTTGGATTAAAAAACAGCTGTAGGGGTGCCTGGGTGGCTAGTCAGTTAGGCATCCAACTTTTGATTTGGGCTCAAGTCATGATCTCATGGCTCATGAGATCATGCCCCACCTCAGGCTCTGTGCTGGGTATGAAGCCTGCTTGAGATTCTCTCTCTCTCTCTGTCTCTCTCTCTCTCTCTCTGTCTCTCTCTCCCTCTGCCCCTCCCCTGCTCATGCTTTCTCACTTTCAAAAATAAATAAAGAATTAAAAAATCCCAAAACAGCTATGAAAACTTTCCTGTAACAACTGGGAAATTTGAATATAAACTGTATATTAAATGACACTATTGAATGGTTAACTTCCCTAGGTGGGTTACTCTGTTGTAGTTTTATAGGAGAATATCCTTGTTCTTAGCTGATGAATCCTGAAGTATTAAGGGATAAAGGGAAGTGTAATGATTGTTTCAACTTATTCATTAACAGTCATTCTCTATTTCCTTCTAAACTTACTGACTCCAGCCCTCAATAATCACTATTTTCTGTCTTTATGGAGTTGCTTATTCTGGACATTTCAGAATCATACAATATGTGGTCTTTTGTGACTTAATTCTTTAATTTAGTACCCATTTTGTAGCATGTATCAATACTTAAGTCCTTCTTATATGACACCGTTTGGTTTTCCATTCATTGGCTGATGGACATTTGGATCGTTTCCACATTTGGCTCTTATGAATAATGTTGCTATAAACATCTATGGGTAGGTTTTTGTGTGGATATAGGTTTTATTTCTCTTAGGAATCTACCAATTTAATTGGAATAGGAATTGTTTATATGGTTACTCATTTGGTCATATGGTTAGTCTGTGTCTATAGTCTTTTATGACATATATAACATAGAGACATATATGTCTACATTCTTTTTTAAAATTTGCCATAATGGGGGCTAACCCATTTTCCTAATCCACCAACCATGTATGACAGCTCCAATTTCTCTACATCTTGGCCAACACTGCCGTTTTTATTATAGTCATCCTAGTGGGTGTGAAGTGGTATCTTGTGGTTTTGATTTGTATCTCCCTAATGGCGGATGATTATCTTATCTATTGGTTATCTTTTCATGTGCTTATTGCCCATTTATCTATCTTTGAAGAAATGTCTATTCAGATCTTTTGCCTATTTTATTTTTATATCTTATTTTTAAAAAATATAATGTTTATTTATTTTTGAGGGATAGGCAGAATATGAGCAGGGGATGGGCAGAGAGAGGGAGACATAGAAACTGAAGTAGGCTTCAGGCTCCGAGCTGTCATCCCAGAGCCTGATGTGGGGCTCGAACTCACAGGATGTGAGATCATGACCTAAGCCAAAGTCGGACATTTAACCAACTGAGCCACCCAGGTGCCCTTCATTTGCCTATTTTAACAATTGTCTTGTCTTTTTAATTAGACCCTTATTAGATATAGGAATTGTGAAAATTTTCTCATTCTTTGCATCACCTTTCCTCTTTTTTCATGGTGTCCTTTGAAATACACAATTTTTTTTTATTCTGAAAAAAGTTTTTTTCTCGTAAACTTTAAACCCAATGTGGGATTGAACTCATGACCTTGAGATTAAGAGTCACATGCTCTATCAACTGATCCAGACAGCCCCTAATTTTTTTTTTTTTTTAATTTGAGTATAGTTGACACACACTGTTACATTAGTTTCAGGTGTACAACTTGGTGATTTGACAAGTTTATACATTATGCTGTGTTCACCACAAGTATAGCTACCATCTGTCCCATTACATTGTTATTACAATATCACTGACTGTAGTCCTTATGCTGTCTTTTTTATTCTCGTGACTTACTCTTCCATAACTAGAAACCTTCTATCTCCCTCTCTTCTTTGTCCATTTTGCCCACCTCCTTACTCTCATCCCCTCTGGCAACCATCAGTTTGTTCTCTGTATTTATAGATCTGATTCTATTTTTTCTTTGTTCATTCACTTTTTTAGATTCCATTTATGAGTGGAATCACAGGGTATTTGACATTTTTCAGTTTTATTTCACTTGGCATAATACCTTCCAGGTCCATCTATGTTGTTTCAAATGGGAAAACTTCATCTTATTTCTGGCTATATAATACTCCAGTGTGTGTGTGTGTGTGTGTGTGTGTGTGTGTGTGCGCGCGCGCGCGCACGCGTGCACGTATATGGTTTCCTTGTTCCTTCATCTATTGATGAACACTTAAGATGCTTCCATGTCTTGGCTATTGTAAATAATGCTACAATAAACATAGGGGTGCATTTTTTGTTAGCATTTTTGTTTTCTCTGGGTAAATACCCAACAGTAGAATTATTGGATCATATGTTATTTCTTTTTTTTTTTTTTCTTTTAGAGAGTGCTAGAGAGAGAGAGCACATGTGAGCAGGTGAGGAGCCAGAAGGAGAGAGAGAGATAATCTCAAGCAGGCTTCACATTCAGTGGGGAGCCTGATGTGGGGCTGGATCCCACTACCCTGGTATCATGACCTGAGCTGAAATCAAGAGTCAGACACTCAGTTGACTAAGCCACTCAGGAGCCCTAGATCACGTTATTTCTAATTTTAATTTTTTGAGGAACTGTTTTCCACAGTGGCTGTACCAGTTTATGTCCCCAAATACACAAGCATTCCATTTTCTCCACATCCTCGTCAGCACTTGTTGTTTCTTGTCTTTTTGATTTTAGCCATTCTGATAGTTGTGAGGTAATAACTCATTGTGGTTTTAATTTGCATTTTGCTGATGATCAGTGTTGTCGAGCATCTATTGGCCATCTGTATGTTGTCTTCATGAAAATGTCTATTCATGTCCTCTTCCCACTTTTAAATTAGATTGTTTGTTTTATGGTATTTAGTTGTATAAGTTCTCTAAATATTTTGGATACAAACTGTTTATTGGATATGTCATTTGCAAATATCTTCTCCCAGTCAGTAGGTTGTGTTTTACTTTTGTTGGTTGTTTCTTTTGCTGCAGAAGTTTTTTATTTTGGTATAGTCCCAATAGTTTATTTTATTTTTATTTCCCTTTCCTTAGGAGATACACCTAAAAAAAATTGTTGCTATGGCTGATGTAAGAGTAATTACTGCTTGTGTACTCTTCTAGGAGTTTTATGGTTTCAAGTCTCATGTTCAAGTCTTTAATCCATTTTGAGTTTATTTTTGTGTATGGTGTTAGAAAGCAGTCCAATTTCATTCTTTTACATGTAGCTGTCCAGTTTTCCCAGCACCATTTATTAAAAAGATTGTCTTTTCCCATTGTATATTCTTGCTTCCTTTGTCATAGATTAATTGACCTATAATTTTGGAGTTATTTCCAGGCTCTCTATTCTGTTCTATTGATCTATGTGTCTGTTTTTGTGCCAGTACCATACTGTTTTGATTGCTGCAGCTTCTGAAAAATTCTGAAGTCTGGTATTGTGATTTTTCTTTCTCAGGATTGTTTTGGCTATTTGGGTTTTGTTTGGCTATTTCTGTTTTGGCTTTTGTAGTTCCATACAAGCTTCAGGATTAATTTTTCTAGTTTCATGAAAACTTCTATTCTTAATATGATAGGGATTGTGCTGGATCTGTGGGTAATATGGAAATGTTAACAATATTAATTCTTTCAATCTGTGAGCATGGAATATCTTTCCATTTGTTTGTGCTGTTTTCAATTTCATCAGTGTTTTACTTTTCATCAGTGTTTTCAATTTCATCAGCTTTTGGAGTACAGGTCTTTCAACTCTTTGGTTATGTTTATTCTTAGGTATTTCTTTTTGGTGCAATTGGAAATGGTGTTATTTTTTTAAATTTCTCTTTCTGTGACTTTTTGTTAATATACAGAAATGCTATGATTTCTGGGTATTAATTTGGTATCCTGCCACTTTACTGAATTCAATTTCCTGACGGAGTTTTTAGGATTTTCTATGTATATATTATACTGTCTGGAAACAGTAACAGTTTAACTTCTTCTTTACCAATATGGATGCCTCTTATTTCTTTTTCTGGCTTGGTTGCTGTGGCTAGGACTTCCAGCACTATGTTGAATAAAAGTGGTGAGAGTGGATATCCTTGTCTTGTTCCTGACCTTAGGGGGAAATCTCTCAGTTTTTCACCATTTAGTATGAGGTTAACTATGGGTTTTTCATATATGACCTTTATTATCTTGAGGTATGTTTCTTCTAACCCCACTTGTTGAGAATTTTCATCATAAATCTATGTTGAATCTTGTCAAATGCTTTGAGATGATCATATGATTTTTATCCTTCATTTTGTTGATGTGGTGTAAGATGTTGATTCAAACATTGAACCATCCTTATACTTGGGGAACAAATCCCACGTGATCGTGGTGAATTATCTTTTTAATGTATTGTAGTGGTTTGCTAAAATTTTGTCAAGGATTTTTGCATCTATGATCATCAGAGATACTGGCCTATTGTCTGTTTTCCTCCCTCCCTCCCTCCTTCCTTTCTTTCTTTCTCATTCTTTTTCTTTGTTTTCTTTCTTTATTCTTTCTTTCTTTCTTTCTTTCTTTCTTTCTTTCTTTCTTTCTTTCTTTCTTTCTTTCTTTCTTTCTTTCTTTCTTTCTTTTTCTTTCATAGTGTCATTGCCTAGTTTTGGCCTTGTGGAATATATTTGGAAGCTTTCTTTCCTCTTCTATTTTTTGGGATAGTTTGAGAATAGATAGTAATTCTTCTTTAAATGCCTAGTATAGGGGCACCTGGGTGGCTCAGTTGCTTAATCATCTAACTCTTGATCTCAGCTTAGGTCTTGATCTCAGGGTTGTGAGTTCAAGCCCTGCATTGAGCTCTGCACTGGGCCTGAAGCCTACTTAAATAAACAAACAAACAACAACAATAAAAAATGCCTGGTAGAATTAATTTGTGAATCGATCTAGTCTTTGATTTATTTTTTGGTGGCTTTTTGATTACTGATTCATTTTCATTATTTGTGATTGGTCTGCTTAGATTTTCTATTTCTTCCTGGTTCAGTTTTGGAAGATTATGTCTCTAGGAATTTATCCATTTCTTCTAGGTTGTCCAGTTTGTTGCATATAATTTTTCATAATATTCTCTTATAATCCTTTGTATTTCTCTGGTGTCAGCTGTTACTTCTCTCTTGTTTCTGATTTATTTGAGTCCTTTCTCTCTCTCTCTCTCTCTCTCTCTCTTTTTTCTTTATGAGTGTGGCTAAGGTTTTGTCAATTTTGTTTATCTTCTCAAAGAACCAGCTCCTGGTTTCATATATTTATTTCTTTTTCTTAGTCTCTTATGTCATTTATTTCTGCTCTGAACTTTATCACTTCCTTTCTCCGACTTACCACGGGCTTTGTTTGTTCTTTTTCTAGTTCCTTTAGGTGTAAGGTTAGATTATTTATTTGGTCTTTTTCTTATTTCTTGAGGTAGGCCTGTATTGTTATACACTGCTCTCTTAGAACTACTTTTGTTGTGTCCCAAAGATTTTAGACTGCTATGTTTTTATTTTCATTTGTCTCCATGTATGTTTTAATTTCTTCTTTGATTGCTTTGATGAGTCATTGGTTGTTTAGTATCATGCTGTTTAGTCTCCATGTGTTTATTTTTCTTCCAGTTTTTTCTTTTGATTTATTTCTACTTTCATACCTTTGTGACTGGAAAAGATGCATAGTATGACTTCAATCTTCTTAAATTTATTAATGCTTGTTTTATGGCCTAATATATGATCTATTTTGGAGAATGTTCCATGTGCACTTGAAAAGAATGTGTATTCTGTTATTTTTCAATAGAATGTTCTGTATATGACTGCTATGTTCTGTATATGACTGCTATGTCCATTCAAAGACACTGTTTCCTTATTGATTTCTTATCTAGATGATTTGTCCATTGATGTAAGTGGAGTGTTAAAGTCCCCTATGTTATTGTATTACCATCAATTTCTCTCTTTATGTCCATTAATATTTGCCTTATGTATTTAGGTGCTCCAAAGTATTTACAAGTGATAAACTCTTTTATTGCATCGATCTCTTTATGATTATGTAATGCCCTCTCTGTCTGTTGGTATGGTCTTTGTTTTATTTTATTTTTGTTTATTTATTTTTTTTAATCTTTAATTTATTTATTAATTTACATCCAAGTTAGTTAGCATATGGTACAAGAATGATTTCAGGAGTAGATTCCTTAATGCCCCTTACCCATTTAGCCCATCCCCCCTCCGATAGCCCCTCCAACAACACTGTTTGTTCTTTATATTTAAGAGTCTTTTATGTTTTGTCCTCCTCCCTGTTTTTATATTACTTTTGCTTCCTTTCCCTTATGTTCATCTGTTTTGTATCGTAAATTCCTCATAGGAGTGAAGTCATATGATATTTGTCTTTCTCTAATTTTCCTTAGCATAATATCCTCCAGTTCCATCCATGTAGTTGTAAATGGGGTATGGTCTTTGTTTTAAAGTTTGTTTTGTATGGCATGTTTTTTTTTTTTTGAAACACATAAATTTTTAATTTTGATAATGTCCTATTTACTTCTCCTGTGTTACTTTTGTTTTTTGTGTCTTATCTATGAAATCATTGCTTTATCAAGGTCAACATTTTACACCTATGTTTTCTTCTTTTAGATTTAGTTCTTACATTCGGGTCTTTAATCCATTATAAGTTTCTGTATATCATGTTAAGTCTAACTTCATTGTTTTGCATATGGCTATCTAGTCCCACTACCATTTGGTGAAAAGATTATTTCCCCATTTAATTGTCTTGGCATCCTCATTAAAAAATCAACTAACTATAAATGTGAGGATTTGTTGCTGGGCTCTCAATTCCATTCCACTGATTTATTTATTCTTATGCCAGTATCAGACTATCTTGATTTCTGTAGCTTTGTAGTAATATTTGAAATTGGTGTGATTCCTCCAGTGTTTTTTTTTGTTGTTGTTATGTTTTGTTTTGTTTTTTGGCTTTTTGGTTTGTTTGTTTTTGTTTTTGTATTTTAGATTGAAGTATAGTTCACACTTGAGTGTTCTTTTTCTATTTTGTTTTGGCCATTCTGGGCCCCTTGATTTTTAAAAGTGGACTTTATGTTTTAGAACAATTTTAGTTTCACAGCAAAACTGAACAAAAAAAGAGTTTCTATATATCTCTGCTCCTACTATCAATATCCTGAACCAGAATGGTACATATGTTACAATCCGTGAACCTACATTAATACATCATAATCTTAAAAAGTCCACTGTTTACTTTAGGGTACATTGTTGGTGTTGTACATTCTATCAGTCTGAACAAATGTAAAATGACATCTATCATTATAGTATCATTCAGAATATTTTCACTGTCCTAAAAATTCTCTGTGCTCTGACTTTTCATCCATCCTTCCCCACTAACCACTGACCTTTTTATTGTCTCCATAGTTTTGCCTTGTCCAGAATGTCAATCTGTTTACAGATTGACTTATTTTCTCTTAGTAATATGTGTTGTAGGGTTTCTCCATGTCTTTTGATGACTTGATAGTTCGTTTCTTTTTAGTGCTGAATAATATTCTATTGTCTAGATGAAACACCTTATTTATTTATTTACCTACAGAAAAATATCTTGGTTGCTTCCAACTTTTGGCAATTATGAATAAAGGTGTTATAAATACCTCTGCACAGGTGGTTTGTGTGTTTGTCTGTGTGTGTGTGTGTGTGTGTGTGTGTACACAAATTTTCAACTCGTGTGGATAAATACCAAGAAGCACAATTGCTGGATCTTATAGTGAAAATATATTTAGTTGTTAATAAACTGCCAAACTGTTGTCCAAAGTGGCTATATCACTTTGCGTGCCCATCAACAATGACTGAGAGTTCCTGTTGCTCTACATTTTTACCAGCATTTGGTGTTGCCAGGGTTTTGGATTTTGGATATTTTAAAGGGTGTATAGGTATATCTTATTTTTGTTTTAATTTGCAAGTCCCTAATGAGATAGGATATTGAACATCTTTTTATATGCTTATTTGCCATATATATATCTTCTTTTCAGGTCTCTTGTCAATTTTTAAATCCATTATATATTTTCTTATTTCTGAGTTTTAGAAGTTATTTTTATATTTTGGATTACAGTCCTTTATCAGATACATCTTTACCAATACTTTTTGCAAAAACATTATGCATGTTGGGATTTTGACTGGGATTACAATGAGCATTTAGATCAAATTGGAAAGAACTCACATCTTGATGATACTGAGTTTTTCTGTTAATGAATATGGACTGTCTCTCCATTTCTTTAGTTGATTCCTTCATCAGAATTTTATACTTTTCTTCATTTAGATATTATACATACATATATATGTACACATATTAGATTTATACCTAAGTATTTCATTTTTTGGGTGCTAATATATAAATGGTATTTTAAAAAAATTTTTGAATTCTACTTGTTCATTGACGGTTTATGGGAAAGTGGCTGGCTTTTGTATACTAACCTTGTATCCTGCAAACTTGCTTTAAAAGCTTATTAGTTCTGGTAGTGTTTCTTGTTGTTTATTCCTTCTGTATTTCTACAAAGAAAATGATGTCATCTATGAACAAAGATAGTTTTATTTCTTCCTTCTCAATATGCATACCTATTATTTCCTTTCCTTGTCTTACTGCATTAGACATGGCTTCCAGTATGTGATAGGAGTGGTGAGAGGACATTCTTATCTTGTTCTTGATATTAGCAGGAAAACTGTTTAGTTTCTCACATTTAAATAGGTGTAGGTTTTTGCAGACGTTCTTTATCAAGCTGAGGAAGTCCCCCTCTATTCCTAGCTTGAGAACTTTTATCATAAACCAATGCTAGATTTTGTCAAATACTTTTTTCTGCATCTACTAATATTATGTGTTTTTTTTTTCTTTTTTAGTCTGCTGATGTGATGAATTACATTAATTTATTTTCAAATGTTGAACCAGTTTTGCATATCTGGGATAAATCCCACTTAGTCATGATAGATAATCCTTTTTATACAATGGTGGATTCAATTTATTAATATTTTGTTGGGGATTTCTGCATCTGTATTCACAAGGGATACTGATCTGTAATTTTATTTATTTATTTATTTATTTATCTATTTATTTATTTATTTATGCATGCTCTGGTGTTTGTATTAGGGTGATGCTGGCCTCACAGAATGAGTTAAGAAGCATCCCCTCTGCTTCTGTCTTCTGAAGGAGATTGTAGAGTATGGTAAAATTTTTTCCTTAAATGTTTAGAATTTACCAGCAAATCCACCTGGGCCTGTTATATTTTGTTTTGGAAGGTTATTAACTACTGATTAAATTACTTTGATGTATGTAGACCTATTCCAATTGCCTATTTCTTCTAGTGTGAATTGTGGCTGATCGTGTCTTTGAAGGAATTGGTCCATTCCATCTAGGTTACCAAATTCGTGGGCAGAGAGGTGTTCACAGATAGTATCCCTTATAATCCTTTTGATATTCCTGGGGTCTGTAGCAATGTATGCTCTTTCATTGTGACTAATGGCAACTTGTGTCCTCTCTTTTTCTTGGTTAGCTTGGCTAGAAGCTTTTTTGGTTTTAGTGATCCTTTTTATTTATTTTTTTTTTTTTAATTTTTTTATTTTTGGGACAGAGAGAGGCAGAGCATGAACGGGAGAGGGGATTTTAGTGATCCTTTTTAAAGAATCAGCTTTTCATCTCAATGATTTGATTGCTTTTCAGGTTTCAAGAGAGAATTTTACAATTTTATTAAATTATTCTTTAACTTTGATTATTTCTTCTGCTTCCTTTGAATTTAATTTGTTCTCCTTTTTCCAGTTTTAGGGGGAAGCTTAAATTAATAATTTTAGGGGCACCTGGGTGGCTCAGTCGATAAAGTCTCCAGCTCTTGGTTTTGGCTCAGCCCATGATCTCACAGTTTGTGGGAATGAGCCCTGTGTAGGGCTGAGCTGACAGCACAGAGACTGCTTGGGATTCTCTCTCTCTCAAAATAAATAAACATTTAAACAAACAAAAAACGTTAATGATTTTACATCTTCTTCTTTCAAAAAAATTTTTTTAAATGTTTATTCAATTTTTGAGAGAGACAGAAACAGAAGGCAAGTGGGGGTGGGGCAGAGAAACAGGGAGACACAGAATCCAAAGTAGGCTCCAGGCTCTGAGCTGTCAGTGCAGAGCCTGACATGGGGCTTGAACCCATGAACCACAAGATCATGACCTAAGCCAAAGTTGGATGCTTAACCAACTGAGCGACCAAGGTACCCCTAGATCTTCTTCTAATACATGCATTCAATGCTATAAATTTTCCTCTAAGCATTGTTTTTGCTGTATCGTAAACTTGTTTCGTTACATTTTCACTTAGTTCAAAACATTTTAAAATTTTTCTTGAGATTTATTCTTTGATCTCTAAGTCCACATGAATTTTTGAACTAGCTTTTCTTTTTCTGCAAAGAAGACAGTTAGAATTCTTATTCTTCAATAAGAATAAATGATTTCCAATGACTAAAAGTACTTTGGAACCAATGTAATGCCAACTGAGGTCTATAATACTTTTCTCCTTTAGCTTCATTCTTTCTCCGAATGTGTCACTTCAAAACAGAAGATTTATTTTTTGAACGTACAACCTTGATATTGAGTCACAGCCTCCACCAACTGAACCATCCAGGTGCCCTCCTCCCAGTATCTTTGATGGAATATTACAAAATACATTGTGTCACTCTTCTTTCTCTTCTTTCCTCTTTTTTGATATATTTATCCTTCTGTGAATAGCATCAACAATTCCTGAAAATGAAAGAGCTCTAAGGCTCATTAGCTATAAGAATGGTAAGAATCTTACTCTTGAGACCAAGTGTTTACCCTTTTTAAATTTTATTTTCTGTCATATCACATTAGACACTTATATTTGGCCACATAGTACAGGCTGGGGTCAGGAGAGCATTAAGCTTTGCTAGACTGCATTTAAAAAAAAGTTTCCTGGAGCACATTTTTGTTATTAAAGAAAATAAATTAGGTTCTAATTCAAGAGGTGTTTCTCTGGATTTTTGTTAATGCTGTAAAAAAATTGTTTTGTGTCTGCCATAATAAAACCAGTGCATTGATTTTCCTTTCTGGGTTCAGGAAATGCCTCATTTAATTAATTGTTTGCTAGTAACTACTCTTAGGTAAAAAGCAAAGGAATGAATTCTCTTTATGATGGAAATAAATGGTAAATATGGCATATAGCATGTATTTTGCAGTTTATACTACTTACATTTCATTGAACATGGCTATGAATGAATCAGGGAAAGACAGATATCAGAGAATTCTCATGTTTGCTAAAGGGAGGATTTAATTCTTGGTATTGAGATATTCTATGTCTTTAAGATTCAGCTATTTGGTGTGTTTAGGAATCTGTAAAAGGTTTTGTTTAAGAGTATAATTATCATGATGAGCATGTATAGAAATGCTGAATTACTATATTGTACACCTGCAACTAATATAACACTGTATTTTAACTATAATGGAATTAAAAAAAAAGGTTTTGTTATTACTCTTGTGAAATCGTAATGACTAGCATTTCTCTTTGGAAAATATAAATTACGCTGTGTTGGAGTTTCCAAGAGGACTCCCAATAAATACCACCTCTCTTCCTTGTTTGAGTTTTGGACAAACTGAGAAAATAAAACCAAGAGTAAAGATAGAAGCCAACATTTTGATTACATCTTACTATTGGTAGAGATGTGGTTGGAGGATATGACCCTAGGTCTGTAGCCATGTGTTCTTCCTAATTCTCAGCCCATAATTAGATTTAATCCAGGAGGGGTGAAAGAACTGGGGGAATAGGAGGGGATATGAGTTTCTTGCTTGCAAGAGGAAGAATGGCAGAGGTAAGAATTTCCATTAGGGGTTATTCTTCACAGATTTACCCAACAGATAAATCACTCCACTCTCTTGGGATGGAATGGAAAAAATGGAAGAATGTGCTTAGGAAGAAGCCCTCCCCAAGGAAGCCAGGAGAAGACGAAAGGAATTCCATTCCTACATTCCCCAGTTCTTTGTTCTTTTAACCCATTTATTTAGTTACTAAGCCTGTGGTTGACCACTGTTTAGTGCCCCTTCATAAAACTGCTCCTCCTAAATCATTCACTTCTCTCTGGGCATCATTCTGGAACTGTTAGTGGGAATTTAGATTTTGACCCAAGAAGGCCAGGAAATGAGTGAGAAAATACATTTATTAGTCAATACTAAAGATACTCCATTTCAAAGGCTGGAAACTAATTCCCCACTTTGCATTCTCAACTATGTACAGTTACACTGTCCAACAGAGTGTATCAGAGGTCCTGCATGAGAATGGATTAACATATTAATATATAGTAATTAAATAATAACACAAACTCTGAAAATATGGAACTTCATGTGTGAATGTGAATGTAAATCTTTGCTCATTATCAAATTCCCAGAAATTAGTCTAAACATAAAATCTTTTTGTAAATTTTATACAAAGGAATTAAAATCCAAAATCAACATTTTTGTTCTATTGAGCTGCAAGTCTGAAGTTAAAAATTTTTCAGACCCCAAACTCATCCTCTCAAATTTCTTTTATTTGGTTTTAGCCAGGGACTAGGTGCTTAGCCATGGACCATGATGTTATGGTTTCAGCTGGCTCTCATGTAAGGAGTATGTTTTCTTTACAATTTCAGAAATAATACCTGTTCAGAGTCAGGTTTTTCCTGGCTCTCCCATTTTAGAAAGTTCAGAGTGTTCACAGACCTTATCATAGCCACAGATTTAGGAAAGGAGATGTCTCTATCCCAGGAGCAGGAGATGGGGGAAACCAGACCCCACTCTGCTTCAGCTTCAATGAACTTACGAGATGGGGAGTACAAGAATACTTGGGCAGAGGGCTCCAAGCTGGAGAAAACCAACCCACTGTCAAGAAAACCCACACTCACAGCTACATGCAAAAAAATGCACAAAATGGAACCATGTACAAAAATAAACTCAAAACAGTTTCAAACCTAATTAAGACCTGAAACTATAAAAACTCCTAGAAGAAAACATAGGCAGTAAACCCATGGATGTTGATCTTAGCAGTATTTTTCTGGATCTGTCTCCTGAGGCAAGGGAAATGAAAGCAAAAATAAACTACTGGGACTACACCAAACTAAAAAGCCTTTGCCAAGTGAAGGAAGCCATCAACAAAATCAAAGGGAAATCTAATGCATGGGAGATGTGTGCAAATGATATATTCAATAAGGGGTTAACATCCAAAATACATAAAGAACTCCTAAAACTCAACACCAAAAAAAAAAAGCAAACAATTTCATTAAAAAATGGCAGAGGACCCAAACAGACACTTTTCTAAAGAGGACATACAGATGGCTAACAGACACATGAAAAGATGCTCAACATCCCTAACCATGAGGGGAATATAAACCAAAACCACAATGAGATATCACCCCACACCAGTCAGAAGGGCTAGTATCAAAAAGACAAGAAAAAAACAAGTGTTGATGAGGATGTGGAAAAAAGTGGACCCTTGTGTACCATTGGCAGAAATGTAAACTGGTACTGCTACTATGAAAAAACAGTATGGAGATTCCTCAAAAAATTAAAAATTGAACTACCAAACCATCCAGTAATTCTACTTCTGTATATTTACCCCAAGAAAATGAAAACACTAATTCAAAAAGACATATGCACCCCTGTGTTCACTGCAACATTAAATATAACAGCCAAAATATGGAATCAAACTAAGTAGTTCATCAATAGATGAACAGATAAAGCAGCTGTGGTATATCTATAAAGGGGAGTATTACTTAGGTATAAAAAAGAAAAATCTTGCCATTTGCAGCAGCATGGATGGACCTAAGTAAGTCAGAGAAAGACAAATACCATGATTTCATTTATGTGTGGAATCTAAAAACAAATGAATAAACGGCAAAAAAAGAGAAACAGACTGATAAACACAGAGAATAAACTGGTAGCTGCTAGAGAGGTGGGGTGGGGAGGTGAAGGGGATTAAGCAGTGCAAATTTCCAATTATAAGGTAAAGAAGTCATGGGAATGAAAAGTACACATAGGAAACACACTCAATAATAATGTAGTAACTTTGTAAGGTGACCATAGTAACAATAGTTATTGTGGTGAGCATTTCCTAATGTATACAATTGTCAGATCACTATGTTTTTGTTTTTTTTTTCAGTAGGATCCATGCCCAACATGGGGCTCGAACTCACTAGCCTCAGATCCAGAGATCAAAGGTTAAATGCTCCACTGACCCAGCCAATGCACCCCACTGTGTTGTACTCTTGAAACTAATATTTATTGAAATTATATTTAAATTAAAAAAAAACCCAAACTGGGGCGCCTCGGTGGCTCAGTAGATTAAGCATCGGACTTCACAGCTTGTGAGTTCAAGCCCCACATTGGGCTCTGTGCTGACAGCTCAGAGCCTGGAACCTGCTTCAGATTCTGTGTCTCCCTCTCTCTCTGCCCCTCCCTCGCTCATACTCTCTTTCTTAAAAATAAACAAACATAAAAAAAACTAAAAAAAACCCCAAAGTTAATTACCATACACTTCTCAAACAACCTTGTAGATAAGGTGTTCCCTTTTTGCCCCTGTATTTGTAGGAATTTTCCAGGGAAATAGAGCCAACACAATACAGATAGATATAAATAGATATACAGATTTAGATACAGATGAGGAGATTTATTATAGGAATTGGCTCACTGCGCTTATGGAGGCCGAGAAGTCCCATGATCTGTATTCTGCAAGCTGGAAACCAGGAAAGCTGTTTATTTACTTCAGTTCAAGGCCTGGTAACCAAGGGCCTCTGGTGTAAGTCTGAAGGCTCCAGAGTCTGAAGGCTGGTTAACCAAGTGGAGTTGCAACATCTGATATCCAAAGGCAGGAGAAGATGGACGTCCTAGCCCCAGATGAGAGAGAAAGTCTGAAAGAGAAGACAGGAAATTCTCAAAAAGGACTGAATGATACCCACCCATATTTGTCAGGGTGGATCTTCTTTACTCAGTCTACTGATTTGAATGCTAATTTCTTCCTGAAACAGCCTCACAGATGCACCCAGCAATAATGTGCGATCAACTCTCTGGGTGTCCTTTAGCTCAGTCAGGTTGACAAATAAAAATCACCGTCTTAGCCTCCTAGGGAGAAAGAGCAAAGGAGGACACTCCTTGGCTGAACTTACCCAAGTCAGAGGTTTCTAAGCAACTGCTGAACGTCAGTGAGTCCTCTTATTGGTCTCCTCCCCTCCCACGCGCAGGACTTCAGGTTAAAATTTATCTAATTTTAAACCTGAGGACACCTGGACCCCAGGCTGCTGGTAGAGGCTTAACAACTGACTGGAGCTTGTTAGGGGCAGAGCCTTGATTCGTAGTGTTGGCTGATCTGCATGGCATAAATACTCCCACCCGGGCCAATTTCAAGCTGCCAAGTGAAAACTGAGTTGAGAGGAGATGTGCAGAAGCACAATGTTATATGATATTTCCACCGTACAATATACATAAATATTATCAGGAATACAGATAATTGCAAATTGTAGTAAAATAATTAGGAAGTGATAACTTTTGAGTATTGTAAAAAAAAACCCTTCTATAAAAATTTTTAATTTTAATTTAATTTCTTTTTCAAAATTTTATTTATTTGTTTTGAGAGAGAGAGAGACAGAGACAATCAGAGGGAGAGACAGAATCCCAAGCAGGCTCCAAGCTGTTAGCAAAGAGCCTGACTCCCGGCTCCATCCCACAACCCTGGAATCACGATGCCAGAGGAAATCAAGAGTCAGACGCTTAACTGACTGAGCCACCCAGGCGCCCAAACACCTTTTTATTTTTAAATAATTACAGACTCACAAGAAGTTGCAAAATAGAACCAGGAGGTTCTGTGTACCCATCACCCAGTTTCCACCAATGGTAATATCTTATATAATGATTCTATAGTATGAAACCCAGGCAATTGAGATTTCATGGCCTTTGATTTTTTAAATTCCACTTTTAATTGTGGTAAAATACAAATAATGTAAAATTTACTATCTTAACTATTCTTCTTTTTTTTTTTTTTTAAGTTTTTCTCTGCTCACTCTAGGTACAATTCCAAGTAGCTAACATTTATTGAGGAAAACTATGCCTAGCATGTGCTTTCCATGTAAATTTGGTCCTCACAACTATTGAAAATAGATGCCAGTTTTCTTTTCTTTTAAGTGTTTATTTATTTATTTTGAGAAAGAGAGCACACATGTGAGAGAGTGAGGGGAGGGGGAGAGGGAGAGAGTCCCAAGCAAGCTCCATACCCTTAGTACAGAACCCACTAACTGTGATCATGACCTGAGCCTAAATTGAGTGACTGAGCCACCCAGGTGCCCCCTATCTTAACCATTCTTAACTGAGTGTACAGCTCAGTACTATTTTTTAGTCACAATATTGTGAAACCACCTCCAGAATTTTTACCTTGCAAAACTGGAACTCTATGTCCATTAAATAACCTCCCACTCTTCCTACCCTCAACCCCTGGCAACTACCATTCTATTCCCAGGGTCTATGAATTTGATTACTCCTGGTATCTCATATAAATGGAATCATACAGTATTTTTTGTCTCTGGTTACTTTCACTGAGGATAATGTCCTTAAGATTTACTCATGTGGCGGGGCGCCTGGGTGGCGCAGTCGGTTAAGCGTCCGACTTCAGCCAGGTCACGATCTCGCGGTCTGTGAGTTTGAGCCCCGCGTCAGGCTCTGGGCTGATGGCTCGGAGCCTGGAGCCTGTTTCCGATTCTGTGTCTCCCTCTCTCTCTGCCCCTCCCCCGTTCATGCTTTGTCTCTCTCTGTCCCAAAAATAAATAAAAAACGTTGAAAAAAAAAAAAAAAAGATTTACTCATGTGGCATGTGTTAAAATTTATTTCCTTTTTAAGGCTGCATTGAAGTATTGCATTGTGGGTATATACCACATTTTCTTGATCCATGATCTGCTGATGGACACTTGGGTTGTGCCTACCCTTTGGCTATTAAGAATAATGCGACTGTGGACATAAGGATTGCCTGTGTTTTTAACATAACTTATGTGTTAGTTTGTATAATTTAATTTTTAATTATGGCTGTATTTAAAACTGCCTTGAAAAATTCCTGAAAATTTAACAATTGGTTTTGAGCCACTTTACCAACTAACACATCAGTGGATTATAGTCACTTGAGCATGGGAATGAGCACAATGTGTTCTGAGACAGTGGCAGAGGAGAAAAAAACAAAACAATATTTTCTCCCATTTTGTTTTATTCTCTCCCGCTGGGCTGCCTCCCGTTCTAGGCCAAAGCCACCATACCTCACACATACCAGTTCAAAGTACTTCCCCCATTAAGAATTTCTCACCGTTTTCCTTCTTTACATACTTGAGGTCAATCTTGGGAGAGGGAGCCAGTATCTCTGGCAGCTCAGCATCCTTTCCTATGTTATCTCTACCATTTACAATGATATTTTCTTTTTTTTAATGAATGTTTATTTTTTAGGGAGACAGAAGGACAGAGAGTGGGGGAGGAGGAGAGAGGGAGGGAGACACAGAATCCGAAGCAGGCTCCAGGCTCTGAGCTGTCAGCACAGAGACTGTTGTGGGGCTCCAACTCACAAACCATGAGGTCATGACCTGAGCCAAAGTTGGATGCTCACTTGACTGAGCCACCCAGGCACCCCTGCAATGATATTTTCACTGGTGAAGTATGACAACAGAATGCCTGTCTCCTTTCATAGGACTATGCCTTATTAATCCTGGACTTCATGCTTACTGGAGCCCTTATCTGGAGGAGAGGGTATGCCTGTGCCTTAAAAACACACGTTGCATCCCCTGACATTTCCAGGGGGATAGAAGTCTTTTAACTTGTCAACAGTGATTTTTTCCCCTTCTAGACAATTGCCAATCTCTGGATGGAGGGGATGATCCCCTGAGGCTTTGTGGACTGCTTTAGTTTTCATGAATGCCTAATGGGATTAGGAGAATTTCTGCTTTGATTGCAAATTGGGAGAATGCGCTTTAGGAAGTAATGAAGATACAACTAAAGTCGAGCAAAGAAGGCCTTATTGCATTATGGTTTGTAGAACACTGTTAATTTTCCAGAAAAGTATATATATTTTTTTACGTGTATAGCATATAATGAGAAGTTGTAGTGGGGCCATTTGCATGGTACAATTATACTTTTGATGAGTGCTATTCATAAACGTTAGCCATGTACTTTGGGGACTCATTAAATTTCATTTAGGTGACACATTTGAAAATTCATAGATCTGATAGGAAATTGTAATTAATCTCTGTTTCTCTTCAGGGAAGAAGCTGAGAAATGTAGCTGCATCTGATGAGGTAGAACTGAGAGACTAAGTAGGAGGGGTAAGCCCGAGGGAGGCAGTCATACAGGCCTAGGTGGCCAGCCTACGTGACCCAGGACACTGGGGAGATAAACCACACAGACCAACTTGCAGAGGCTCAGAGGAGGGTATCCACACAGCCAGCTGGACATGTTCACTTTCTTCCATCTCTTCTCCAGGGGCTACGTGCCAGTTTTGGCACTAGGGAACTTCTTTCTCCCTTTAGGTATTGGTTATGACATGGCATTTCTGTCAGTTATTTAGTAAGAATTACAAGATTTGTGTTCCTGTGCTATTATTTTTGCTGATTACACACCATGTACTACCCCATGATATCTGACCATTTATTTATGTCATAAATTTATCTCAAGATTCCTACCACTTAGTCGGCCACATGTTATTTCTCTTTAGGGAATGGACATAGTTTCCTGTTCAATAAGCATCGATTAGGTCTTGGGCAGGAAGTCCTACATGCAAGAATATCATCTACGTATATTAGATAAAAACCTTGGAGACATATTTCAGCAATCAGTAAAGGGTTGTTTTTATTTATTTATTTTTTGATTTTTCCTTGCACTGTTCGCAAGTGAGTCCAGTTTTCAGAAGCAATGGCTCACTAAATTAAGAGAACTATGGTTATAACTCAGTGTATATGACAGTCAACAACTCTAATTAGATGGCATTTAGCTCAGGTTTGATTAAAAAAAAAGATGTGTCTGTGTTTTGGTAAAGGAAACCAGGGTGTGCCTATTATTCTTGGTTTATCATGGAATGCAAGGATTTTAGGAATCTTACTCTCTCTTCAGATTATATGTGACAAAGAGTCTCCCCTTGACCACACTTTAGTCAGGCTCATTGGAACTTTTTTTCTCAACTGGTCTTGACTTTTGGACTTCTGTGTCTTTCTCTGCTTTGCCACATTTTAACAAGAATCCTGTCAAGTTGGTTTAACCAGAATCTCCCACCTTCCATATCTGATCACCTTCAATATCTGAGTGGGTTCCTCATTCCCCATGATTCTCCAGTGTCTGATCACTCTGGTCTGCTTTCAGCAGGAATCCTGTTGGATGGGCTTAGCCAGAATCTTCTCTTACCCTTGATGTTTCCTCTTAATGACACTCCATTCACCAACCCCACTTTCTCCCATTCCAACCTGGTTTATTGGCAATAAATTTCCACTTTTCCTTGCCATATTTGGAGTTGAGCCTGATTTCTCTCCCCACCTACAAAACTTCATTGTAGCGGCTCCCTTTGAATAAGTTCCCTTACCATCTTGAAAAGGTGACTGCATATTTGCTTTTCCTTTAACATATGAAAACTTGCTTAGCTGAATGGTGAATAGAGTTGGGTTAAGGATAGGATGTGTTTTTCCTTTTCAGGTGGCTCTAAAATTTACTACCTTAACTTTTGGAGGAAAGTATTGATTCTAATTATTTTATAAATGTTTTATGAAGATGTGTGTGCACAAGCACACACCCTCTACTTTGGTTATAAGAACGTTATCACCTCTGATAGAATTGGAATCTAGCTAATCTATGGGCTCTTAAGTGAAGAGTAGCAGCTGGGTAAAGCAGAAAAAAGATTGAGGGAGGTAATTCTTGAGAGATGCTCCTGGCCTTATCCATACCTCTACATACTCTTACATTGCACCCCCTCAAATGCCCCATTTTCCTCCATGTTTTATTTCATTTTTTTAAACTGCATGAAATTCCACAAAATGAAAATTAACTTGAGTTAATGAATATCATTAAAAACATGAAAAATCTAGAGGGTTGAATAAACTACTCATTTATAGTTAGGGTGAGTCCTTTTGTGTATTCTTCTTGAGGTGCATGGGACTCTGCTCCTGGGATAATCTATTTGGCCACATCAGAGATTATATAAGAAATGCATGAGTTAATGCACATTATAAAAATGTCAAACAATTTGGGTATATACAGAAAAAACACAATCCACTTTTTTATCTCAATTCCTTCTGGCCTCCTAGTTATAAGCATATATATACATAGATACAAATATGTTTTTCACTGAACAATATGTCTTAAAGATCTTTCCATATCAGAGTACCATGATTAGTTAAAATTTAGAGTTCCCTGGGTGGCTCAGTTGGTTAAGCACCAGACTTTGGCTCAGATCATGATTTCAGGGTGCGTGGGTTTGAGCCCCATGTCGGGCTCTGTGCTGACAGCTCAGAGCCTGGAGCCTGTTTCAGATTCTGTGTCTCCCTCTCTCTGCCATTCCCCAGCTCATGCTCTGTCTCTCTCTGTCTCTTAGAAGTAAATAAACGTTAAAAAAAATTTTTAAGGGGCTTCTAGGTGGCTGAGTCAGTTAAGCGTCCAACTCTTGGTTGCAGCTCAGGTCATGATCTCGCAGTTTGTGGGTTCGAGCCGCATATCAGGCTCTGCGCTCACAGTGTAGAGACTGTCTGGGATTCTGTCTCTGTTTCGCTGCCCCTCCCCTACTTGCTCCTTCTCTCTCAAAATAAGTAAATAAACATTAAAAAACCCAAATTGTTGCATGGTATCACATTAGGCAGACATAAAATAAATTATACACTAAAGGTTCAGCATTGGTTAAAATGAGAAAAAGGAGACAGTTTCTAAATCTTAATGGTAAAAGAAGTCTTGAGGGGACAAAAAGAGGATAAAGCTGTTTATCAGGACATGTGGTTAGAGGTGGTTATCTCAAAAACACAACAGATAAAACTTGAAGCTAAGACAAAGTTTTTTTGTTTTGTTTTTTAAATATTTATTTATTTATTTTGAGAGAGAGAGAGATAGAGAGCAAGTGGGAGAGGGGCAGAGAGAAGGAGACAGAGAATCCCAAGCAGGCTCTGCATGGTCAGCAGAGCCCAATATGGACTTGAACTCACAAACTGTGAGATCATAACCTGAGCCAAAATTAAGAGTTGGACGCTACCAACCGAGCCACCCAGGAGCCCCTAGGTTGATTTCTATATTTAACTATTATAACATTCTGTGGCAAACATCTTTGTACAAGCTTTCGTAAATGTGTACAAAGATGTGCAAATAGGAGAGATGTTTAGAATTGGAATTTCTAGGTCAAAACATGTGCACATTACGTTTTGAAAGAAATTATCTGATTTAAAGGCAATATATTTTGGGTCAACTTGGTGGTTCAGTCAGTTGAGCATCTGACTTCGGCTCAGGTCATAATCTCACAGTTCGTGGGTTCAAGCCCTGTGTCGGGTTCTGTGCTGACAGCTTAGAGCCTGGAGCCTGCTTCAGATTCTGTGTATCCCTCCCTCTCTGACCCTTCCCTCCTTGTGCTCTGTCTCTCTGTCTCTCTCTCTCAAAATAAATAAACATTAAGAAGAAATAAACCGTGACTTTAAAAAATAGAAAAAGTTTGTATGTTTGTAGCAGTATATAAGAATATCATTTATTCAGGCACCTGGGAGGTTTAGTCAGTTATGTGTCCAACTTCAGCTCAGGTCATGATCTCATGGCTGGTAAGTTTGAGCCCCGCATTGGGCTCTCTGCTTACAGTGTAGAGCCCACTTTGGATCCCCTGTCTCCCTCTCTCTCTGCCCCTCCCCTGCTCATTCTCTCTCTCTGTCTCTCAAAAATAAATATTTACAAAAATTTTAAAAAGAGTATCTTTTATGCAGTATAATTACCAGCACTGTATTTTAAAAGGTAGCTTTAGGGGCGTCTGGGTGGCTCGGTCGGTTAAGCGTCCGACTTCGGCTCAGGTCATGATCTCACGGTCCATGAGTTCGAGCCCCGTGTCAGGCACTGTGCTGACCGCTCAGAGCCTGGAGCCTGTTTCAGATTCTGTGTCTCCCTCTCTCTCTGCCCCTCCCCTGTTCATGCTCTGTCTCTCTCTGTCTCAAAAATAATTAAAAGTTAAAAAAAAAATTAAAAGGTAGCTTTGTTGAAATATAAATCACATGCTGAAAAATGCACCAATTTAAAATGTATAATTCAATGGTTTTTCATGTATTCACAGAGTTGTATAACCATCGTCACAATATAATTTGAGAGCACTGTCTTCACTACCAAAAGAAACTCCCCATTAGGAGCCACTCCCTAATTACCCCTTTCTCCTGATCTTTCAGCCCTAGACAGCCACCGATCCTCTGCCTCTATAGATTTGCTAGTCTGCACATTTCACATAAATGGAATCATAAAATATATGATCTTTTGTGTCTGGCTGTTTTAACTGAGCCTTATGTTTTCAAAGTTCATCCATGTTGTAGTTAGTATTAGTGCTTCATTTCTCTTTATGTTTGAATAATATTCCATTAAATGGATATAACCCATTTAGTTTATCAATGTATCAGTTGGTAGACATTTGGGTTGCTTCTACTTTTTGGTTATTATGCATATAATGCTGCTGTCAACATTTGGGTGCGAATTTTTCTGAGGAGACATGTTTT
Organism: Neofelis nebulosa; assembly: GCF_028018385.1. NCBI lineage: Eukaryota > Metazoa > Chordata > Mammalia > Carnivora > Felidae > Neofelis > Neofelis nebulosa. The sequence continues at coordinate 132,201,007 of NC_080782.1, forward strand.
TGTTTCTCTTGGGGGTATCCCTAGGAGCGGAATTGCTGGGGCATATGGTAACTTTATGTTTAACTTGCTAATGAAACTGCAGAACTGCTGTCAAAAGTGCCTGTACCATTTTACATTCCCATCAGTGATGAATGAAGGTTCTGAGTTTTCCACATCCGCACCAGTGATTGTCTGTCTTTGAGTCTAGCTATCACAGCGGGTAAAGGTGGTATTTCCTTGTGATTTTGATTTGCACTTCCCTAATGAATAATGAAGTTAAGCAACTTTTCACTATGTGCCTTGAGGCCATTTACATACCTTCTTTGGAGAAATGTCTATTTAGATCTTTTACTCATCTGAACTGGGTAATCTTTTTACTGTTGAGTCGTAGGAGTTCTTTATATATTCTGCATATATAAGTCCCTTATCAGATGTATAGTTTGCAAATAACTTTTCCTATTCTGTGTGTGGTATTTTCACTCTAACATTGCATTACAAAAATGTTTGTTTATTTTGAGAGAGACAGAGAACAAGTGGAGGAGGGACAGAGGAAGGGAGGGGGAGAGAGAGAGAGAGAGAGAGAGAGAGGGAGAGAGAGAATCCCAAGCAGGCTCTGTGCTGCCAGCACAGAGCCCAACACAGGACTTGATCCCACAAACAATGAGATCATGACCTGAGCCAAAATCAAGAGTTGGATGCTTAATTGACTGAGCCACCCAGGTGCCCCTTCAACATTGCATTTTATCAATCTTTTAATTACTGGAAATCTTATAGGCAGAAAAGGTGACTCACTGACCAATTTGTATCATTTTCTCCAGGTTGAACTCATTTTTTAAAAAAAGATCTTTTATTTTTAAGTACTCTCTACACCCAGTGTGGGGCTCGAACTCAGAACCCCAAGATTAAGAGTTGCACGCACCACTGATGGAGCTAGCCAGGTGCCCCAACTCATTTTTATATATTTACTAGTTTTTATTAGTGCTTCTTATATAGGTTTCCTGGTTCTGTAATTTGCCAAGTTTTATTTGCTCCTTTTGTTTAAAAAAATCTAGCTCACAAAAATTTGAATAAAATATTCTGTTCTAGCCTCCTTCTTTGCAGATACACCTTTGTAAGGAAGACTAGATTTGAATTTTTCATACTCTTAGCAGGTTTCCCTAGAATGTGGGACTGCAGGGAGGGTTGGTCCTCAACCCAGCTCTAGGGCCACCCTATTTTTTCCTGCTTTTCCCCTGAGGCAATACACAGGGTGTTTATACCCTGGCTGTCACAAGCACTCTCCTCTTCTATCTCCCTGTAAAGGACTCGTGACCCCCACCCCTGGTGAACCAGGGAGCCCAGGTACCAGTGGAAGGGGGCAGACTCTGGGTGGGCACACCCCCATTGCTCTGCAGACTCCTGGCTCCATGCCTCAGGCAGAGGGGTGAGCCCAGTGAAGGTTCATAGCCAGTATAGGGACCCTTCTTGCAGGAGCTGAATGATACACAATTTTTTTTAAAAAATACTTTTTTTAAATGTTCATTTGTTTTTGAGAGACAGAGTGTGAGTGGGGGGAGGGGCAGAGAGCGAGAGAGAGAGAGAGAGAGACAGAGAGAGACAGAGAGAGACAGAGAGAGAGCACAGAATCCAAAGCAGGCTGCAGGCTCTGAGCTGTCAGCACAAAGTCCCATATGAGGCCTGAACTCACAAACCGTGAGATCATGAACTGAGTTGAAGTTGGACACTTAACCGACTGAGCCACCCATGGGCCCCTACACAATTTTTTTTTTTAAATAAATAAGCTCTACTAAAAATAAATGCTATTAGTACCAACTTTAATTTGGGAAAACCCGGGGCGCCTGGGTGGCTCAGTCAGTTAAGCGTCCGACTTCGGCTCAGGTCATGATCTCTTCGGTCCGTGAGTTTGAGCCCCGTGTCGGGCTCTGTGCTGACAGCTCAGAGCCTGGACCCTGTTTCAGATTCTGTGTCTCCCTCTCTCTGACCCTCCCCTGTTCATGCTCTGTCTCTCCCTGTCCCAAAAATAAATAAAACGTTAAAAAAAAATTTGGGAAAACCCGTCATAATTTCCATACAACTCACTTGGAAATCAACTTTTGAAACCCACCTATTAGTTTGGAAGATGTGTTCTGCCAAGTCCATGTTAATTTTATACTAGACCTTGCATTTGTTAATTTATGTTTGTAGTTGCAAACTCACATGAGAATGGTCAACCTGAAGCTGGGAATGAAAAAAAAATTTTTTTTAATGTTTCTTTATTTTTGAGAGAGAGAGAGACAGAGTGCGAGTGGGAGATGGGCAGAGAGGGAGGGAGACACATAATCGAAGCAGGCTCCGGGCTCTGAGCTGTCAGCACTGAGGCTGACACGGCGCTCTGACTCACCAAATGTGAGATCATGACCTGAGCCGAGGTCGGAAGATTAACCGACTGAGCCACCAGGCGCCCTGAAGCTGCGAACTTTATTTTTGAAAATATAAAATATATAAAATGTCTTGATCTGGAGGAGCTTGTTGGGGAAATCTAGCTAAATTTAGAATGCAGTTTTCAAGTACAATTCACCACAAGATTAAAAGTTAAAGATCTAAATGATGTTCGTTGTTTGCTCCAAACAGACAGAAAGGAAACCAAACCCGAACAACAAAATGTAAACATAAACAAAAACAAAAACAAAGGCAAACAAAAACCAGACTGAAAGTGGACAGCTTGTCAAGACCAAGTCATATCAGCTCCTTGGGAAGTCTCATATGAATGTCTAGATGTTAGGAACTGGACATAATTAAGTAGATCATATCAATGGGGAGAAAAAATGGAAAAGTTCAGCTTAATTTTGGGTCTTCAGATGGGGCTTAATGCTAATTATCTTACCTTAAACTGAGTCTGCTTAGTGTATAACAGAATGAACCATTATGCCTAATTAGTCAGCATTCTTTTCTTCCAATGTTAAAAACAGTAAAGAGAAAACCTGTCATTGTAAGATGCAGTCATAATGCTTTCTGCTTATTCAGTTTTGATAGGCATTTCTGAGCCAAGATGAGTTGGGTTGATAGTTTTTCTTTAGGCTGTAAACCCAACATCTTTGTGCAAGTAAAATGAATACTGCCCTGGGAGTTAGGATACCTGGACTCTGGTGCTGACTGTCACCTGAGGTCTATCTGTTCAGTTCAAGGTCTTTAGGTGTCTTGCATACCATGAGGTTTCCTGTCTCCCTCACAACACTGTGTAGGGAGGAACAGAAAACACTTAGGGGAAAGCACTTTGAAAAGTATCAAGAGCTGGTGCTCCGTGTCATGAGTTGGTTGTGAAGATCAAATAAATATTTGTCTGGTATCTGATAGATAGTAATGGCTCAACTAATGTTAATTATTATTGTTATCCCTGCCTCTCACATTTAAACCATATTATGTTTTACACAGCTTCAAAGATCTTACCTTGGAAAAATTAGAAGCATGTAGGAACATTAAATTCCACCTTATAAGTGAATGAATTAAAAACAATTTGATATTTGCCAATCGCTTTCCCTCTAAGTCATTTACATATTATCCTTTTATGTCCAGTAATACTATGCTCAGAAATATGAATATTTAGTGTGGATTTCTTCTTAAAAGAGAAGCCTCTGGGGATACCTGGGTGGTTCAGTCAATTGAGCGTTCGAATCTTGATCTTGGCTCAGGTCGTGATCTCACAGTTTCCTGAGTTTGAGCCCCACAGCAGACTCTCCACTGACAGCATGGAGCCTGTTTGAGATTCTCTCTCTTTCTCTCTCTCTCTCTCTCTCTGCACTCCTGGCACTCACACTCTCTCTGTCTCTCTCAAAATAAATAAGTAAATAAACTTAAAAAGAAAAAGAGAACCCTCTTTTTTATTTGTGCTTTGCCTGTTTATCTGACTTAAGGCATTTCTATTAGTTGATTCTGAGTCTTTTCATGCACTTCTCAGTGTTCCCACAGCAGGGCAGAGCAGCACTGTGAAATGAACACTAGTCAAGCTGAGCTATGAGAATGCTAGGTCTGCTGGCCTTCACCTTGCTGGAATCTGCAACCTAATAATGAAACCCTGTGAACTCTTTGTTTGCAGTCATGCTTATTAAATTTAACGGCTCCTTCCTGAAGCACTTTCATGCCCTCTGAGCATTTTGTGTGTGTATATGTTTAGTATAATCAGAAGGGCAACAATTTAATGTTTACTCTGTATAACTGCCCTTCATTTAGTTTGATGCTTTCCTCTGTGGAAGGGAAGAGAAACCTAGCCTTGCGCTTGAGACAACCACTGATGTTGCTTTTGTGACTGAGAGCAATCCTTTGAGAAACCATCAGGTTGATGCTGCTGTTGTTTTTTTTCACTCCTTACAGGTAGAAGAGAAATTATAAAAGGCTGCATCTGAGGCTTACATGTTGTTTCCACAGCCAGTGTTTAACACTTACCCGGGGATCCAGACATTTTCTTGAGGCTCTCCCTACAGCTTGAATTCTAGAGTAATCTGTAGATAGGTCTCTGAGGTGGACACTGATAAATTAAAAAAATTAAAAAATATAGCAAATGACCATATATGGGTGCAATATTACAATGGCTATTTGAATGTAAACCTAATCACTCACTATTAACTCTTCTTTTCCATCTTGGCAATCTTTCAGAAAAGCACCAATAAAAGAAAACATTTACTTAGCTATCTTGTTCTTCATAAAGCCGAGGACCTTCCTGATACCACCAGTATTTTTCTATGATTTAATTAATGCCCCCCTCCTCCCACCTCCCCCGCCCCCCGCCTCGACTTTCTAATCCCTGTTTTGTCTTTTTTTTATTATATGAAATTTATTGTCAAATTAGTTTCCATACAACACCCAGTGCTCATCCCAAAAGATGCCCTCTTCAAAGCCCATCACCTACCCTCCCCTCTCTACCACCCCCCATCAACCCTCAGTTTGTTCTCAGTTTTTAAGAGTCTCTTATGCTTTGGCTCTCTCCCACTCTAACCTCTTTTTTTTTTTCCTTCCCCTCCCCCATGGGTTTCTGTTAAGTTTCTCAGGATCCACATAAGAGTGAAACCATATGGTATCTGTCTTTCTCTGTATGGCTTATTTCACTTAGCATCACACTCTCTAGTTCCATCCACGTTGCTACAAAGGGCCATATTTCATTCTTTCTCATTGCCACGTAGTACTTCATCGTGTATATAAACCACAATTTCTTTATCCATTCATCAGTTGATGGACATTTAGGCTTTTTCCACAATTTGGCTATTGTTGAGAGTGCTGCTATAAACATTGGGGTACAAGTGCCCCTATGCATCAGTACTCCTGTATCCCTTGGATAAATTCCTAGCAGCGCTATTGCTGGGTCATAGGGTAGGTCTATTTTTAATTTTTTGAGGAGCCTCCACACTGTTTTCCAGAGTGGCTGCACCAGTTTGCATTCCCACCAACAGTGCAAGAGGGTTCCCGTTTTTCCACATCCTCTCCAGCATCTATAGTCTCCTGATTTGTTCACTTTGGCCACTCTGACTGGTGTGAGGTGGTATCTGAGTGTGGTTTTGTCTAATCCCTGTTTTGAGCAAGTTACAGTGGCGCGCGCCTGCGCGCGCGCGCGCGTGTGTGTGTTTAGGGCTTATTTGATAGACTCACATACAAATCAACAAGTATTTGTTAAATACCATGTATAGAACACTGCTAAAATGGGGACTTCAATCAAGTAAAGAATGTAGACTTTACAAAAGTACAATTTGAGGCTGATGGATAAGACCTTAGATATTAATAACTGTTAACATTTTAAATTTGTAACATTGAAAATGGATAAGCACTAAGGTTTTCCCAGTTGTAAAATTTTGATTCTATGATTTAGAGAAAAAAGGAAAGAAATATATATAAGCAGATACTAAATTTTATGGCATAGCTCTAAGCTCTGCCTCAGAAGATTAATGATGATGATAATGATTTAGGGTTGATTTTTTTTGACCCCAAAACTGTTACTAATGATTAAGGTACCAAAGGAAGAATTCGTATTTTTTCATTCCTTTTGGAAAAAGACATGACCAGAGTTTTTCCACTTGCTGTGGGCTGTTTCTATCTTCTCAACAACAGGTACCTATGATAAACATTGTACAGTGTAATGGTGCCTGGGTGGCTTAGTCATTTAAGCATCTGGCTCTTGATTCTGGCTCAGGTCATGATCTCATGGTTCATGAGTTTTAGTCCCACGTTGGGCTCTGTGCTGACAGCTCGGAGCCTGCTTAGGATTCTTTCCCTCTCCCTCTCTCTCTGTCCATTCCCTGCTCTTGTGCATGCATACGTGCTCTCTCTTTCTCTCTCAAAATAAAAAAAAAACTGAACACTGTACATCCTACTCAATGCCTTTTTAAGGTATGTTAATCATTGGTATGATTGAAAAGGTATGAATGAAAAGATACTCAAAATGTATCTGTCATTTTAATTTAATCCACAGGTATTTCAGGGCCACCTACTGTGTGCAAGACACAGGAAATACAAATAAGAATAGGCTTTATTGTTCTGCATTATATATACTGACTTTATTATATTTATTGTGATTTCTTAAAAAAAGGTAGTAATTATAGAATATAGTCTGCCTGCTCTTCTCTCTCTTGGGATAATAAAAAACATAGGGAATGATTTTGTGTGTCCACAGAAAAGAGCCACAATATCTGTGGCTTTTCAGAAGTCAGTGGCTATTCTCAGACTATAATTTCAATATTGGCAGAACCCTTGACACAGATGACTTCCAAATCCACATCCCTAACTTTGAACACTTCTGAATTTCAGTCATAAAACTCCAACCACTTAGTGGAAATACATTTGGATATCCTGCTCACCTCAGTTGAACTTAATCGTAAGAGTCATCATTGACTGGCCCCCATCCTTTTTCGACTTCTTTTTATGGTGAGTTTACCTAGTGTTGAAACTTTGGAGTCATCTTAGATACCTTCTTCCTTCTATGTCATAATCAGTCACTAAAGCCTGTTAGTTCTTCCTCCATAGCTTCTTTCATATTAGACTCCTTAATTTGACTTCTGCAGTCATCACTATAGTATATGTCCTTATCTTCTATCTCTTATCTTTTCACCTCCAGGCTCTCTGTCCTCTAACCAGTCACCATTTTCATATTAAACTTCTGAGAGTACTGCTTAGATCTCTAACAGCATTTCCAGTTCAAAGTTATTCTAATTCCATTACTCAAGAACATTTAGGATGTTCCTGTTATTTAGAAGATGAAGCCCAAGTTGGAGTTCAAGGATTTCAGTCTCATTCCAACACATTTCCAATGATGTCCTCTATTACACTAATATCACGATCCTCTGCAGCAGGTTTGGCAATACATTCATGCCTTGGTACTTTTTCACACCTTCTTTATCTGCTGTTTTTTCTCTATATTCCCATGTTAATCACCTGTCCAAATTGAGCCCTGGTATCATTTTTAAAAATTGAATCTTCCCTGACTGCTCTATTTAAAGTGATTTCTCGGGCGCCTGGGTGGCGCAGTCGGTTAAGCGTCCGACTTCAGCCAGGTCACGATCTCGCGGTCTGTGAGTTCGAGCCCCGCGTCAGGCTCTGGGCTGATGGCTCGGAGCCTGGAGCCTGTTTCCGATTCTGTGTCTCCCTCTCTCTCTGCCCCTCCCCCGTTCATGCTCTGTCTCTCTCTGTCCCAAAAATAAAAAATAAAAAACGTTGAAAAAAAAAATTAAAAAATAAAGTGATTTCTCCATGGCTGAATCAAAAGCAATGTCTATGCTCATATATGGTGCAGTTGTCTGTGTCTGATGTTTATAAATCTCCCTTTGAAATAGAGGCTATCCATTATTCTCTGTATCCCCAATGCAGATAAAGCAGCTCTCAAACTTATTTGTCAGTCAGCCAACTGAATGAATGATTCAGTAAATACAGAATGAATGAAAAGTTAGGCCCAACTGACTTGACCTAAAAGCCTTACATAAGATTTTGACCACTGAACACTTTAAGACTGGCATTATGTTCTTCCCCAATGCCTTGAGTGGACCATAATAAAGTCAGGAAGAAGATATCATCTGTCCTTGTGGAGAAGATTATAGGCTTGGGTAGTCAGTCAGAAGTTTCTGCTGGAGTGCCCAAAGGGCTCTTGTAGTCCTACATCCTTTTGAGCCTCAAGTCTTTGAATATTCTGTGAGGACTGTAGGACATTTGCAGAGAAATGAGTTTAAGATTTGCTTTTATTCTGTCCAGAATAGATTGAAACCACAAATTCATATCCCTGATCTTCTTCCCAGACTTCTGGAAAATGTTTCTGCCAAGAAGGCACCAAGCATCCCTCTGCATTAGGTCGAGAGGTTTTGACAAATATCTACTGATCTCTGTTGGATACTCACCATAAGAGCTGTCAACTTCTATCCCAAGAGATAGATGTCCAAGGGTCTGGCCTGATTAGAATTACCTTAAGATTTAAGGCTAAAGATTTAAGAGTTTATCTGCCCATATTATCACATATACAAGTCCACAGAACAGTTAAGGGGCTACTGAATAACTTCCTATGGGTAATGGGACTAAGAGGGAAAATGATTAATTCACTCTGTGTCTTCTTTACTGACAATATTATGTACCATTTAGGCTTGTGAATTTGTATGGAGTAAGTATGATGAAATATTAAAAAGTTTTATTTTATTATTTTATTTTATTGAGATTGTTTTATTTTGAGATTGTTTTATTGTGTTGTGGTTCAAAAGTGAAAAGAAGAATTTGACTTAACATTTTCATTATATCACCAATCAATTATCTGAGTACATGATTCAGATATATCCCCTTGGCCCAATTTCCATGACATCACTGCTTTGGATCTATGATGTTGTTGACCAAAGAAGTTGACTTGTAGAAGTTCTAATAATGCCACTTTTCTATTGGTTTCCTTGCTCTCCTCTTTCACATACTTGTTTGGGAAGGAAAGGAGTCCTTTACTGACGCTGTGATAATGATTTACTGTGAAGCCGAACTTTCATGATAATCAAAGAATACATATACAATTTCCATGTTCTCAACAGCAGGTATTCTGAGTCTGCAAATATTCCTCTATTTTCCTTTTCCTAGGAAGTTCACTGGAGATCACCGTATGTGAGCCTCTGTTTCTTCTTTAAAGCCCAAACACAAGTATTGTGTTTGCTCATATAGTTGCCCCCCCTCCAAATTATTCCCTTAAGAACTAGTGTACATTTCCTAGTCTTTAAGGATCTCTAGGGTATAGTGATTTTGAGTGACTTTTCATCAGTTTTAAATGGATATTTACTTAATATCAGCACCACCATGGTGACAGAGCACATTACTGAGCACATCACCAAAAAATGATTGACACACAGTATGAGATACTGAAGATGACTCTTTTGACCAAGAACCATTCATTCACTCATTCATTCATTCAACAAATAGTTCCTGAGCACCTACTTCATGCTAAGCACCGTGGTATTAACTGGGAATAAAATAGTGAACAAGGTAAGAACATTCCTTATCTTCAATGATCTTATGTTCTAGCAGGTAAGACAGATTATAGGTGAGTAGACAAGTGGATAAATAAAATAATTGCACACTCTTTTATGTGTTATTTAAGGAAATAACCAAGTATTGCAGTTGGGTGGTCATGGAAGACTTCCCTGAGGAGGTGACATTTGGGCTGAGACTTGAGGGCTGTAAAGAAGCCAGACTTGTAAAGAATCAAAGAAGAGATTCTCCAAAAGATCAAACAGTTAGTGTAAAGATCTTAAGGGAAAAAGTGAAACTAGCCAGGTTGGAGAGAAAGGTGGGATCCAAATTATGTTGAGAGAACCCTGAAGGAGAAGGTAGAAAAGAATGGGAAGACCTAGAGGGTTTTAATCTGGGTTATGGTAGGAAGTGGATTTTACTTTGAAAGATCATTCTGGCTACTGTGAAGAGGTGGGAATGGAGGAAAGGTTAGAAGTTCACTGAGAATGTACATGTGCCGGATGTCTTCTGTTTGCTCCTACATATTCACCTTATACTCTATCCTAGATGGCTAATCTGAATGGATTACTTCAACAGGTTCCCATGCCCTGTGTCTTCAACAGGGTTTGACCAACACTCAGCTGAACACCAGAGAAAGAGAGTGAGGTTAGGCTAATTATTCACTTGGATTCTTTCCTGTAAGACCTATGTTCCTCAATGAAGACCCTTGCTTCTCTTGATGTGGCCTACTCTTTTATTACTGTTTCTTCTCTGGGGTTCTTTCCCTCCCCTCACCCTTTTGAGGTTTGATAACAGCTCTGATGCTGCTAGCCTAGATAGCTTCAATCTTGTGTTTCCTTCACTTTGTATGCTTGTTTGAAGATACACCTTGAAGTTCTAGTTCTGTCCAGGGTTGGACAGAGTCTTTCAGGGTTAATCACCCCCAGGATTCTATCTTTCTTTTTGGCTTCTGCAGATTCCTTACTTTCTTGCAGTCTCAGCAACTCATTCAATATGGTGACTGCTATTATTTAGCTTTTTTAGTAAATTCATTGGGAGAGTCTTAAAATATCTAACCAACATGGTTACTCTCCATTTATCCTTGTGATAGACACAGAATCTCCTGATCATGGGATGGACACATGACACAGGCTGAGGGAATCTTAGTTTCCAATTTCTCTGGGTCAGTGATTGGTTCAGGTGGAGCATGTGCCCCAAGTGGAGACAATCAGAGACATTCCCCGGGATTTTTCTAACCAAAGCCAATATGGGAGAGAGATTTCTTCTTTTCCTTGGTTTTGAGCAGCGAGGATGTAGGAAACCAGAATTTCCAGCACTCATTTTTACCCCTGCCATGGCACAAAGGCCTGTCTGCTATAGGAGAGGTTGAAGGCAAGCAGAGATCAGCAAGCATTAGAGATGGGTTGAAAAAGAGTGACAGGGGGTGGGGGTGGGAGGTGCGGGGTGGAAGACTACTTTGGAAGTCAGGTTTCCAGTTCCCATTGCTGAGATCCTTGGAGCTGTATGAATCTCCATAACCCTCCCTTTGATTCTGTGACAAATTTCAATATCCTTCCTACAAATTCCTTAATTCAGTTGGGTGGATATCCTATGGGACTCAGGGCCTAGGCACTGTGGGATACTCAGGAGACAGCTTTATAGCCACACTTTTATCAGTGTGACCTTGTTGGAGACTGGCAGTTTTTGAAAACAATCATGTGTTACCTCTTCTAATATCAAAGTAAAACTACTCAGCAGCATAGCTCTCAGGCACCTGATTCAGAAGGGCACCTGATTCAGAAGCTAAATCAAAGGTAGCTGAGATGAGGCTATCTTTCCCATGACATCAAAGACAAAATTAAACCTGCAGCCCCTAACCTGTCGATCCAGAGCCTTCACCAGCTATAAATTCAAATTAACATTTAGGAGGAATTCGCTTTCTTACATTTTCTGTTGCATTTCCAGTCATTACCAAAATTCTGGCAGACTTGATATCTTGAAGCATGATTGAATATTTAACATATTTTAGAAAGTGAATGTGAAAAATTAATTTCAAGAATAATTTAATTTTTTCTTTTAGAAAAAAAAAACTAACACCAGATTTTATAAAACCTTTTAACATTGTTTCAAAAAAACGAGAGAGAGAGAGGCACATTACATACATTAGTATACGTGTTCCTCTTTTAAAGTCTGTCAGATTTGAAGTTTTGAACAGCTGATAGGCAAAACAGAGTCAGCACTATAATCAAGTTACTTCCCACTTGATGTCAAAGGGTTTCTCTTGCGAAGTTAGCTTTACCTGAACTGAAGTTGATAGGTGGGGGGTGGAGATGTGCGGCTCTTTGTTCTTCATCATGAACAAGCTCAACTTCCCAACAGCTCCCTGAAAGACTCAGTAAACTCTCAAGACCAGTCAAGATTCAAGTCCATTTACATCACCATTAACTGAGCTCCCGAACTCTAACCAAGCAAAACACATCAAAGGATCTATGAGCATATGAGAATAGTGCCTCTACTCTCAATCATTCTTTCAAGGACCAACAGGATCAAGTGAGATGACACTTGATCAGCCTGGGACATCATCAAAAGGATCAGACATGGGGCGCCTGGGTGGCGCAGTCGGTTAAGCGTCCGACTTCAGCCAGGTCATGATCTCGCGGTCCGTGAGTTCGAGCCCCGCGTCGGGCTCCGGGCTGATGGCTCGGAGCCTGGAGCCTGTTTCCGATTCTGTGTCTCCCTCTCTCTCTGCCCCTCCCCCGTTCATGCTCTGTCTCTCTCTGTCCCAAAAATAAATAAAAACTGATGGGGAAAAAAAAAAAAAAAAGATCAGACATGGAAACAGTACCTAATGGTGCCTCTCTTTTTCTCTTCCTCCTTCCTTCACTCTCCCAGCTACTGTCCTTCCCCATTTGTATTAGTTTTCTATTGCTGATGTAAGAAATTAGCACAAATATAGTGGCTTAAAACAACACAAAAACTTTATCTTACAGGTCAGAAGTTGGAAATGGGTTTCCCTGGACTAAAATCAACATGTTAACAAGGCTGCATTCCTTCTAGAGGCTCTAAGGGAGCCTGCCTTTTCCACCTTCTACAGGTCACCTGCATTCCTTGGCTCCTGACCTCTCTAGTCACCTGCATATCAGCAACTGCAATATTTTGACCTCTGCTTCCCTCATCAAATCTCCTTCTCTGACTTTGACAAAGACTCTTCTGATTCCTTGTTTCACTTTTTAAAAAAAAAATTTTTTTTTTCAACGTTTTTTATTTATTTTTGGGACAGAGAGAGACAGAGCATGAACGGGGGAGGGGCAGAGAGAGGGAGACACAGAATCGGAAACAGGCTCCAGGCTCCGAGCCATCAGCCCAGAGCCTGACGCGGGGCTCAAACTCACAGACCGCGAGGTCGTGACCTGGCTGAAGTCGGACGCTTAACCGACTGCGCCACCCAGGCGCCCCTCCTTGTTTCACTTTTAAGGGCACTTGTGATTTACAATGGGTCCACATAGATAATCTGGAATAATCTCCCCATTTCAAGGTCAGCTGATTATCAACCTCAATTTCATTTGCAATCATAATCTTCCTTTTCCACGCAACCTAACATATTCACAGGTTCTGGGGATTAGGATTAGACTTTGGGGGTGTGTATGTGTGTATTATTTTGTCTACCACACTATGTCCCTCTTAAACCATTACAAGTCAAAAGTAGTTTTTAAGGTCAAAAATAGATCTAAGATGATGAAATGTTTCAGAATTAAATAGTTGTGATGGTGCACATCCTTGCAAATATGCTAGAAAACTACTGAATGGTATACTTTATTTAAAAAAAAATTTAATGTTTATTTATTTTTGAGAGAGACAGAGTGTGAGCAGGTGAGAGGAAGAGAGAGAGGGAGACACAGAATCCGAAGCAGCTCTGAGCTGTCAGCACAGAGCCTGACACAGGCCTTGAACTCATGAACTGTGAGATCATGACCTGAGCTGAAGTCAGAAGTTTAACCTACTGAGCCATTCAGGTGCCACTGAACAGTATACTTTAAAAAGGTGGATTTTATGGCATATGGATTATACTGAAAGAAAAAATATGTCTACATAACCCGTGGACTCACTATATGCTTGTCAAGTACTTGCTCATTAAAAATAATCTCAGTGGAAAGAAAAAATATATATGTATACAAAAAAGTCTCAGTTGTCTATATGGGTTCTATTCATCTTGCTTATATCACTCAGTCACTCTTTCTCCAACTTTATCTAATTCATTTTTCTCCTGAGTGGGAAAAAGTTAATGAATCCAGATATATCAATTTCAAGAAAGATTAAAGAAGAGACAGATATACAGTAAAACAGTATATTGGAGCTTCAAAGATGTTTTAGATAATTGAGGCTTTCAGCTCTAAGACCAACCTAAGTCATACACTAGCAGATCTTACTGGGTTCTATAGAATTTGGAATAATTCCCAAGTAAATGAGGTATGTGCTTAAAAATATCCTGGGAAGGTTTATATAGAAGTTTAAATGGTACATGTTAGTAAATATTCTGAAGGAGAAAATATAGACAACTAGAGATCAGCTGCAGCTGCATCCCAAGATAAGTAAGTACAGGTTTCCTGAGGCCAAAGAGAGTTTTAGGTAGGTTTTAATGACAAAAAATGATGAAGAAAATAAAAGAAGAAAAGAGCTCCAGGGGTTCTTCATTTAAGACTACAGGCTTAAATCACACAGTATCAACTAGTAAGCCTTATTCTATCTGACACAGAGGCTCAGTAGAGATGGTAATGTTCACAAGGATCCCAGGACACAGAGCACAGGGCACAACCATCATGTAGACCAGTGGTTCTGAAACCTTCTCTGTGCTGTACACTGTGGGGAATAAGCTTAGGAATTCCCTGAGCTTGCACAGATGGGTTAACAAGGCATAAAGAATTAGAAAACCATAGGATGTACACACCCAAGTTTTGGTAAACAAGAGTAGGTAAATAAGATTAGGTAAATGCGGCAAAGTCCCCCAGTTATAGGCAAAGTAGGGCAAGGTCCCTGTATAGGACAAAGGTATAGGAATAGGGAATCTCAGGATGAAAACATCCAAGATGAGGTAAATAAGATTAGGTATTCAGGGAGGAAACAGCCCCCAACTTAGTACAATAGCAGAAAGCTGCTTTCACAGCAAGGAAGGACCAAATTAGGTAAACAGGTAAATAGGGTTATAGACAGCTGTGGGGTGAAGCTGCCCAGAGTGGAGCTAATTAGCAAAAGAAAGGTGCCTTGTTGAACCTGAGGTAGCATGCTCTGTCTTTGTTCCCTAGACCAGTTTAGGTAGAGGTTGTGCTTCCATCTGCTGTAAACAACCTTCTGCCTGGTGCTAGGATTTTGTTTTGTATTAACCCAAACCCCTAACACTGCATATCCTCAAAACCCCCTTTTCCTCACGCCCATGAGTTAATGTTCATCATTTCATTGTCTCTTTGTGCATGCCCGTCACCACATTTGTAAGCCTTCTAATCCTAACGAAAACAGAGCAAGGACCTTTACTCGGGGCTCTTGTCTCCCCCCGGACATTAGCCTCCCTCATATTTTTAATCCTGCATCCCGCTCTCTTACTGGACAAGAGAGAACTCCAGACCCAGAGTCTACGATAGTACACCTCAAAAATCTAGGTGCAGAATATATGTGAATGGCTGTGGCAAGCTTTCCCAGGTTTACTTCTCAAGCATCAAGTTCGTTAGAGGGGAGAAGATATTAGAAATGGGGAGGGTGAAGATTGAGAAAGTATAGTGTCAGTTAATAGTGATAACTGATCCCTTGAACTGCCATTCATGTTTGGGGAATAATACAATTAAACAACTAACTAGTCACCCTAGCTGTCTCCTTTATCTCTCTACTCACCTTAGGGGAAATTCAAAACTTATGTTGACGAAATGGTATTTGTATCTTTTAAACTATTTTTATTCACTGTGTAAAGTGCCTTTATTCTTCAGGAAAAATCTCACAACATTTATTAATCCTCCCACAGTGCTGTCATAAAAGACAAACCTGAGATGAACTTTTTTCTTTTTTTTTTTGCTTTGAGTTTGCATTTAAAAGAATATGATGCTGGAAGAGAGGTTTCAAGAATTTACAATGAACTCACTGAGTTATTTATTGCTGAACTTTTCCTTCACTCTCACCAAGGGAACACATTTATTATATTTTCTTCCTCTGTGTATTTACATTTCTGAGAAGTCTCCAGAAATTGAAGGAAGTGGGGAATCAGTATACTTACTCTGCAGCCAGGGAGACTCTTCATTTTTTAATAGCTCATGATACCAATGTGATAGTTGAATCAAATAAATTTCTTGACCAGAGATTGTGTTGGTCTAGCTTGATTTTTCAAACTGTAATCAACCCATTTCTATGCTGCTCTTACAGCTGGATGTAGTTTATATTTCAAAGTCTCTGAAAACATAGGTTACAAATTTTCTGGTTGTAGACGGGGTGGGAAAACCTTTTGATGTTTTTGAGGTGAAAATTACCCATCAAAGAAGGAGACTTGAGCATGTGCACTGGGAAAAAAAAATATCCTAGTTCCATACTTGAAAAGAAGAAGGAAAACAAAAACCAAAGACCTTGTATTTCAAAGAATAAATTTTATTAATTTTAGGCTTCCTTGGAAATATTATCCTGACCTGTCATGGGCTCTAAGAAATGGTAAGACAATCAAAGCAAAATTATCAGTAGATTTATCATCCAAGCCATAACTTACCCACAACAAATTATGAAACCTCAAATTGTTCTTTCATGCAATATTTTTGTACTATTAACCTAAAATCTTTCTCTCTCTCTCTCTCACACACACACACACACACACACACGACCAGTTGGTTAGCCTTTATGGACTGCAACAAAGCTTAATGCAGTAAAATTCTATTACAGGACAATTTGCTCTCCCACAGATTTGAAGGATGGCATAAAATATATTTTTCATTTCTTTCCCAAGCTTAAGCAGTTGGGTTCCAATGCAATTAGCTTAAGCTATATAAACTATCAGGAAAAGTAAATAAATAATCACTTCCTCAAATAGGTTATTTGAAGTGGGGTTTCTCAAGCTTGGCATTATTGACATCTGGGTCCAGATAATGCTATGTTGTTGCAGGTGTCCTATGAATTATAGGATATTTAGCAGCATCTCTGGCCTCTTCCCACTAGATGCCAGTATCACTCCTCCTCCATTTGTGGTAACCAAAAATACCTCCAGACATTTCCATTAATTTCACAGGAATAAAATCATCCCTGGCTGAGAATCACTGATTGAGAGTGATGGAAATTTGGGGTTCTTGTTTAGGATCATCAGCTCTACGGTTCCTCTTTCTTTCTCTACAAGGATCAGAAGTGCATTCTCTTGTAAAGGAGTTTATGTAAAATACAGACATTTAAGCAAAATGTGTTGCTAGACTTATGCAAAACCCCATTCCTCACCCGACTAGCAATTTCACAGAGCCAACACCTTCCAGACTGATGGTCAGACTGTTTCACTCACAAATTGTTCAGTGGTTCTTTTCTTTTTTTCATTTCAACCCCTTTCCATCATGATGATCAAGCCAGCCTTTCTCCCTGTGGTGCCCACTGAGAACCTTGAATAACCCCCTGCAAATCAAGCCTTGTGTTATTTCTTGGGTCAATACTGCCTTGCTTGCCTTATCCTGTGGGCCTTCCAGTTCCTCTCCATTCAATAATATTCACATGTTCTTGGAGACGCTTTCTCAGTAAAAGGCATCTTAGACATATACTGTGTTACAGTTTAGAGTTTTATTTTGGTTGGCTGGGCCTTTAAAAAAAATCTGTGTCTTTCATTCCTGACATATATGTATATATCCCGAAATTGCAAACAGAAGTTTCTAAGCAGCCTCAAGTCCCCCTGAGTCTTAGAAAAAATCATTTTAACTACTCTTTTTTTTCCAGTTTTATTGAGATGTAATTGACATATAACATTGTAATAATTTAAGGCATACAGTATAGGACTATATTATAAAATGATTATCATAATAAATTTAGTTAACATCCATTATCTCATAGAGATACAAAAAAAGGGAAAAAGAAAGAACATGTTTTTTTCCCATGTGATGAGAACTCCTAGGATTTACTCTCCTCATATTGTAATGTACATTATATTCTTCCTACTTGCAACTAGAAATTTGTAGCTTTTGACTATCTTGATCCAATTCTTCCTCCCCTTCCCTCTATCTCTTGTAACTGCAAATCTAATTGCTTTTTCTTTTCCTTTTTCTTGTTTTTATTTTTTTTTCAAAAAAATTTTTTTAACGTTTATTTATTTTTGAGACAGAGAGAGACAGAGCATGAACGGGGGGAGGGTCAGAGAGAGGGAGACACAGAATCGGAAACAGGCTCCAGGCTCTGAGCTGTCAGCACAGAGCCCAACGCGGGCCTCTCGAACCCACGGACCGTGAGATCATGACCTGAGCCGAAGTCGGCTGCCCAACTGACTGAGCCACCCAGGCGCCCCATTTCTTCTTGTTTTTAAATAAATTAAATGTTTATTTATAAGTGAGAGAGTGAGCGAGAGTGCAGGGGAGGGGCAGAGAGAGAGGGAGAGAGAGAATCTCAAGCAGGCTTTGTGCTGTCAGCGCAGAGCCCCACTTGGGGCTCCATCTCATAAACCGTGAGATCAGATGCTTAACTGAGCCTCCCAGTCTTTCCTCCTCCTCCTCCTCCTCCTCCTCCTCCTTCTTCTTCTTCCTTCTTCTTCCTTCTTCTCCTTCTCCTCCTCCTCCTCCTCCTTCTTCTTCTTTTTTAGATTACACATATGAGTGAGATCACACAGTACTTGTCTGTCTGTCTCAATCTGACTTGTTTCACTTAGCATAATGCCTTCAAGGTCCAACCTGTAATTGCAAATGACAGGATTCCACCCCCCCCCTTTTTTTTTGGCTGAATAATATTTCACTGTGTATATATATGCCACATTTTCTATCCATCCATTCATCTGTCAGGGGACACTAACACTGTTTCCATGTGTTGGATATTGTAAATAATGCTGCAATGAGCAAGGAGGTGCATATATCTCTTTGAGACTCTTTATTTTGTTAAATTTTTTTTTTGCTGTGCAGAAACTTTTAAATTTGATGTAGTCTTACTTACTTATTTTTGTTTTTGTTGCTTTTGCCTATGGGGTCAAACCCAAAACATCAATGCAAGTCCAATGTCAAGGAGCTTATCCTCTATGTTTTCTTCTTGGAGTTTTATGGTTTCAGGTCTTACATTCAAGTCTTGACTCCTTTTTTTTTTTTTCTTTTTAAGTTTATTTATTTAGTTTGAGAGAGACAGAGACATTGTGAGTGGGGGAGGGGCAGAGAGAGGGAGAGAGAGAATCCCAAGTAGGCTCCACACTACTAGTACAAGCCTGATGTGGGGCTTGAACTCATGAAATCACAAGATCATGACCTAAGCTGAAACCGAGAGTCAGATCTTAACCGACTGAGACACCCAGGCACTCCACAAGTCTTGAATCCTTATATCTGCTACTGCTGTATTTTTAAAGTTCTCTCCCTTAGTAGGCAATTCCCTGTTACTATAATCTCCTGTTACAAGTTACTAATTGTATTAAAAATTTCCTATTTAATTACTCTGTGGTCTCTGTCTACTGATTGGACGCTGACTGATACAAACTCTACCACCATTGATTTTGTAAGAACTTTGCCATCCCATTATTTTCGTTTTAAAAAAACAGAGTGCTGGTGTACCTGGTTGGCTCAGTTGTCAGAGCATGTGACTCTTGATCTCAGGGTTGTAAGTTTGAGCCCCAAGTTGGGTATAGAGATTACTTGAAGATAAAATCTTTAGGGGCACCTGAGTGGCTCAGGTCAGGATCTCATGGTTTGTGAGTTTGAGCCTCACATTAGGCTCGCTGCTGTAAGCCTGTCAGCACAGAGCCTGCTTCAGATTCTGTTTCTCTCTCTACGCCCCTCTGCCACCTGCACTTTACCAAAAATAAATATTTTAAAAATCTTTAAGAAAAACAAAAGCCAGGTGCTGGTTTAGGCCAAGGTGAATAAATAACTCCCATATCATCTTCAGCTACCTCAAAGGTGTGACCACATTCCATGCTGTAATGCTATAGCAGCATGGCCAGTCAGTACTCCGTTTGAAAGAGACAGTGGTCTTCAGATAACAAAAAAACAAAAAACATTCTGTGAGTATCAGTAAAAATACTGAGTGTTTACAATATTACATATATTCAGAGCAAAAAAAAATGATACTTTATTAGAAGGAGTTGGCTAAAGGTACTAGAAATCCAACTTAAACTAAATTAAGCATACCAAGGAATTTATTAGAAGGACATTTAGATTTGTCACAGAATCAAAGGAAGGAATCCAGGAACTCATGAAGCTCCAAAGATCTTAGCAATTAGAACTGGAAGCCTGACACTTCCAAAGTGTTCTCTTTTCTATCACTCTTTTTCAACCCATTTCAAATCTTTGCTGATCTCTGCTTGCCTTCAATCTCTCCTATAGCAAACAGGCTTTTGTCCCATGTCAGTGGAAAAAACCAGTGCTGGAAATTCTGATTTCCTACATCCTCGCTGCTCAAAACCAAGGAAAGGAAGAAATCTCTTTCCCCTATTGGCCCTGGTTAGAAAAACCCCAGGGAAAGTCTCTGTCTCCACTTGGGGCACATGCTCCTTCTGGACCAATCACTGGCCCAGAGAAACTGGAGACTAAGATTGCCTCAGCCTGTGTCATGTGTGTGTCCTACGATCAGGAAATTCTGGGTCTGGTTTAGGGATAAATGGAAGGCAAGCTTGTCACTTAGATATTCGAAGGATTCAGCTAATGAAAAGACTACAAAAGCTAAATAATAAGCTCTTAATAATACATAACAACCATCATATTCACTAGGTGCCGAGATGGCAAGAAGGTATAGAATCTACAGAAGCCAAAAACAAATTGAAAGGAGATCCTGGGAATTGTTTAGCCTGAAAAACTGCCCAATCCTGGTGACCGAGAGCATCTATCTTTATTGCTACAGCAGGTATGAGAGACAAGATATATTTTTATTAGAAGCTTTTTAAATCACGGCTGCCTTATTATTGATGTTTCATTACAGACTAAAAGCAATCTTATCTTAACAATAGCTAGCCCTCCAAGGGCTTGGAGACCTTGCTTTTAACATGCACACATTCCTTAGAGACTTAAGTTATCCCTAACTGCCGCTAACTAAAAATTATATAATCAGTTACTCCTCACAAGCCCAATGCAGCTATTTCTGCCCACAGGGTGCTCTCCCTGTGCTATAATAAAAGCACCTTTGTGCACCCCCTAAAAAAGTTTTCAAAAAAATGGGACTTGAAAATATGAGCAAGGAAAAAGAGTGTGTGAAAATGATATAGTAGACTTGAAAAAGAGCCAAATCGAACTTCGTGTCAAAGACTGTCCGCCTAGATTTTGTTCCTGAAAGACAAAGGACAACTTTAAGCCATCACTCTAACGAGCTACTGATCATCTCTGGGGACTGTGAACTGCGGCTTTGAGCCTGTGATAAAACTGCCTTTCTGTGTTCCAAGTGATCCCTTTTCAGCTTCGTTTATTTACTCATTCTACACATATGTCACCATCAGGCTGTTTGTGCCACAAAGGAGGTCACAGTGTAATAAGAACTCGGGTTCACAATCGGATCACGACAACGCAGGGTGACAAGTGCTATAACAGAAGAGTGGACGAGAGGTGAGAGGAGTTCAAGAGGAAACTCCTATATCTACCTGGGTAATGAGGAGCCGTTTCAAACTGCGATCTGAGGCAGACAATTGAGGTCGGGCACCTTGGGAATTGGGAAGAACACGTACAATAGCATGGCCCCTAGGAAGGCGTGTGGTGCGTCTGGCAAGTTTCCAGAGCTTCCGTATTATTGACTCACAGTGGCGAGTGTGTGTAGAAGAGGGAGAAGATGCAGGAATGGTCAACTAGGACCAGGCCGAAAAGACCTTGTCCGCCTTGTCTCAGAGCTGAGATTTTATCCTGTAGGGTAGGGGAGGGGCGTTACAGAATTTTAATCTGGGCAGTGACATGACAGAGGCTGCAGGAATGAGCACTCCCTCATGTGTAGCAGCGATTCACAACAGAAGTGGTGAAGGCCTAACCCAAGGCTGTGGTGGCAGGGGGATGAATCTGAGATATTTAGCCGGTTAAATCACCATCCTTAACTGAAAAGGTGCAATGAAAGAGAGAGACAAGGTTTTTGGCTTGTGTAAATGGGTGTGGAGTAAAGTGCGAGTAAATGTTGTCTCATGAAAATGAAAGATAAATGTGAGTTAGAAGGATATAATATAATTCCCACCCCCACGCCCCGCAACCCAGAAGAACGTAATTTTAAAATTATAGGGAACCTGCAGCAAAAAAATCCCAAGGAGGGAAAAAAATGGCCTTAATTTGTCAGCTGAGCATAAAGCAGTATTATTGGACAAAAGTAGAAAGGGCTGGCTTTCAGAAAGGCTCAGCGCTGGTGAAATGAGCCAAAGAGAGGAGGAAGAAGATTTTCTTAGTCTCCTAGTGCCATAAAATGAAGCTGGGACAGACGCCCGGGATCCTATTTTCGCAGTTTTAGAACTCCTCTAGAGACAGAATTCTTGCTTCTTCTTACTTCATCAATGAGACCAAGAAAAGTTTTTGGTATTTTACTGAGAGTGGTTATTTCTCCAAAAGAAAAATAAAATCTTACCTTATCCTGTCAGGCTTACAAATGTTTTAGTTAAAACATTAGGACCATCAAATCTGCATAGGTTAGTCTCGCCTATATTTAACAGGGCCACTGTCCCATTTTCTAGGTGGCTTTGCTTCTTGCTAAGGCTGGACTGTCCTCAGAACACGTACACTCACATACGTATTTTCTAAAGAGAAGGTGGGGAAAAGAACAGTGCCTGATCGTGCTGGGCTTGAAACTCATTACTCTGCCGTCTCTTTCTCTGTGTCTGGCCTGAGCCATGAACCATGAAGCTGAGTCCTATCTTCACGTTCTTTGCTTCTGCTACTGGTCATGCCTGCAAACCTGACTTACACCTCTGGACTTTTCCTCTCAACCAATTCTCCTCATCATGTCCTATACCTTCCATATGGAGTACTCTTATAATCTGAGTGAATCCAAATGCTCCATGTTGACCAATCTCAGCATGCTGCCACATTCAAAGAAGTGATGAATCAGACAGAAGTAATTAAAATTAATTTGAACCTTTGCCTATGCCTCTAAAGAACATGAAGGGAGATCCAATTCAAAACTCACAGGACCACTGTTTAATCTAGCCATGTTCTCATTCTCTTCCTTCTCTATCACTCTGGCAGCCCCACAGATGCTTCCATGCATTAGTTCTCTATCAGATGCCTTACTTCCTCACCCTCATTTATTATGTGTTTCTGCATAATAGGACTGGGATGACAGGGAGAGGAGGGACATGCCAGATACTCCTTAGTGGGCTGGAGTGGGAGACACTATTGGTTTTGGTTACAATGTCCTTGAACTTTTAACACTTTAAGATAATTATTTATATGTTTATCTCTATCACCTAGATGAGCAGTCCTCCATAGAAGTATCCTAGCCCTCTAATGTGTTGGAATCAGGCTGGAGGAAGGGCTTGGGTTATAGCTATGGCTCGGGGACTGTGCTTAGCTCTTAGTGTATGCCAAAGCCTGGTGTGAGTGACCACAAAAATCTGGATGTATAAAGACAGTAAAATCCTAGACAGTAAAAGGGTAGGGAAAGCCACTATACTCATTTCTGTTCTTTATCTATAGGAGGAATGAGTAAATGCATTTTCACAATGTAGATTGGGATTTATTTAAAAGGTCCAGTGGTTATAAGGTTAAGTCTTAGTCATAAGTTAGTTGCTTTCAACTTGAAGTTACTAACACATATTCATGATTTACATATTCCTAAAAGAAATAAATGTGGTAGGAAGAAAGAAGGCAAAGACCAATTCTAAACTTATCTGATGGATATAGATTTTGGGGACTTTTCTTTTTTTTTTCCTCCAGGACAAAAAATAATGACTATCACTTTGTAAGTCCAGATCTCATGACAGTGAATTTGCCTGAAACTCAGTATGATATTTGCTGCTAGAGTTTTCATATAACTCTATATTGATTCTGTACTAAGGGATATAGAAAACTGGTTTTAGGCAAATAGTAAGTGTGTGATGGGCTTCTTTTCTTTTTTTAACTTTGCCTTGTCATACATTATTGCCAAACTCCTTGTGCTTATGTGCTCATATGATTTTGCATTTCTGGGTAGCATTCCATCTGATTTATCAAAACTGTGAAGCTGTTTCTTTGGTTTGGGGAAAAACAGGAGATACAGTTTGGGTGCCAGAATATGAAAAATCTGTTCTCTTTCTGTTAATACTTATCAAGTCAGCAAATCACAAATCACCAGTAAATCATATATAAGAAAGAAATCGACAGAAAGTCCAGCCCCTTTCTCTGAAGATCTGTATTCATACATGCAAGTGTCTAAAATCACCTCAAATAGGGGCGCCTGGGTGGCGCAGTCGGTTAAGCGTCCGACTTCAGCCAGGTCACGATCTCGCGGTCCGTGAGTTCGAGCCCCGCGTCGGGCTCTGGGCTGATGGCTCGGAGCCTGGAGCCTGTTTCCGATTCTGTGTCTCCCTCTCTCTCTGCCCCTCCCCCGTTCATACTCTGTCTCTCTCTGTCCCCAAAAAAATAAATAAAAAACGTTGAAAAAAAATTAAAAAAAATAAAATAAAATCACCTCAAATATAACATGTCTACAAAAGATTCTTAATTTATTTCCTTTCCAGTTTACACTTTTCTACTCTTCTCCATCATTATAATAAATGATAGCACCATCCGCCCAGTTGCAAGGACTAAAAGCTAGTAGTCATCCTTTTATTTTCTTCATTTATCACCCTCCACATTTAGTACAGTAGCACATTCTATGGAATCTACTCCCAAGATGCCTCTTGAATTTGTCCATTTTCCTCTTTGTCCCAAACTACCATCATAATCCAACTCATATCATCTTTTTTTTCTAGATGTCTATAATAGCTGCCTAACTGGTCTCCCTTATTTTAATGCCACCCTTCACCTCACCCTTGATATAATCCATTCTCCACATAGAAAAGTGATCTTTTATCTTTTGATCATTATACTTTTTTTCTTAAAACTATCTAACTAATTTCCTATTTTATTTAAGATAAATTCCAGACTCTGTACCTTGGCCTGAATGGCCCTGTGTTCTGGGTCCTGCCAGAACCCTCACCATCATGCTCTAGCCATGACAAGGTTATTTCCACCTCAGCGCCTTTATATCGACTGTGTTGCTAAAGGTGCTTTTCTTTCTTACTGATGGAACACTGGTTCACTGTCAGAGATCAGGTTTCCTGGGATATTGATTCTGAGATGGAGATTTATATGCACAAAGTATACTGGGAACACTCAGGATCCACACCGGTGGGAGGAGTAAAACAAGCAGGTTTAAGCAGAGGGAGAAGTTGAACTGTAATATAGTTGCAATGCAGGCCTCAGCCAATTCTAAAAAATTGGCCAAATTGTAAAAACAAAAGAGCCCTAGGAACACTCAGTCAGTTAAGCATCAGACTCTTGATTTTGGATTAGGTCATGATCTCCTGCTTCATAAGATTGAATCTTGTGTAAGGCTCCCCAGTAACCGTACAGAGCCTGCTGGGATTCCCTCTCCCTCTCTCTCCTGCCCCTCCCCCACTTGAGTGCTTGCGTGTGTGTGTGTGTGTGTGTGTGTGTGCGCACACGCACACACACTCTCTCTCTCAAATAAATAAATAAACTTAAAAAACATTGTAATATAAGAGCTCTGGAATTGGGCCCTGAATTGGGCCAAGGTGGCTGAATCTCTATAGTTTCATATCAACCAGTCATTGGGTAAGAACTGTCCTGGGAAAAGGGTATAATCTTAGGGAAACAGTCTTTTTCAGCTGTGAATATTCACTAGCGAGGGACTCAGGTGAGGGCTGTTATCAGGCAAAACTTTCAGGAGCTGAGAGATGAATGATTCATTTCTGATAGAAGGGGGTATCTAGGTGGTACTCCATTACAACCACTACAGTTTCAAGACTTTCTTCGGCTCCTGAAAAAGGATGTCCATGACTATCCTAAAATTGACAATACCCACCTCTTACCTCCATCTAAAACTATCTTGCTGATTTGTTACTTCTATGCTTTCTATACTATACAAACAGGTATCCACATGAGAAAAACAGGGACCTTGCTTATCTTAAAAATTTTTTTTACATTTATTTATTTTTGATAGAGAGAGACAGAGCACAAGTGGGGGAGGGGCAGAGACAGAAGGAGACACAGAATCTGAAGCAGGTTCCAGGCTCTGAGCTGTCAGTGCAGAGCCCGACGTAAGGCTCAAAGCCACGAACTATGAGGTCATGACCTGAGCAGAAGTCAGGGGCTTAACTGACTGAGCCACCCAGGTGCCCCTACCTTGGTTATCTTATTTAATACTAATGCCACAGTACCCAGAAAAGTATCAGTTGGGCAAATAATTGATGTGAAAGAAAAATTTCTTGAAAAGTTCAGTCTCAGACAGGCAAACCTTTTTTTTTTCTTCCTTTTTCTTTCTTTCTTTATGCCTTCTTTTGTTTTTTTTTTTTGAGAGAGAGAGAGCGAGTGAGAGCATGTGAGTGAGGGAGGGGCAGAGGAAGAGAGAGAGATGAGAGAGAATCTTAAGCAGGTTCTAGACCCAGAGTGGAGCCTGACAAGGGGCTCAATCTCATGATCATGATATCATGACCTGAGCCAAAATCAAGAGTCAGACACTTAACTGACCGAACCACCCAACTGGCTCCAAAAGCTTTATATATACTATACATATCTTTCCCCATAAAAATGGGAATCTGAAAACTCTCACAAAACTAATTTAGAGGAAGTGGATTTGTGCAGTGAAAAGAAGTCCTGAATGGTAAGACGGAAAAGTCACGGCTTCCTGTTACTTAGCAAATGAACATCAACAGCACCTGTTGGGACCTCTATATCATCATTTGTTAAAAAAACTTTCATAACGCTGATATGGATGATTGTAAGCTGAGGGTGTGGAGAATACAGATAGAGAATTACTGATTAAAAGGCGAAAGGATTCCACTTATGTAAATATAACATCAATTTACAACAAAAATAAAATTGCCTTATTAAATAAGACAATATTAGTATTGGATAACTAGAGCTCGATGTGATAAATACACTCTTGTTAGGTATATATAATATAAATAACCAGAGCTTGATCAATTGCTTGTTTACTTCAAAAATAATATCTGTTTTTCAAGTAATTTAATTAAAAAATGGCAGAGGACCTAAATAGACATTTTTCCAAAGAAGACATCTAGATGGCCAACAGACACACGAAATCTCTCACTCAATATCACTCATCATCAGGGAAATACAAATCAAAACCACAAAGAGATATCGCCTTACATCTGTCAGAATGGCTAAAATCAAAAAGACAAGACATAGCAAATGTGGGTGAGGATGTGGAGAAAAAGGAACCCTTGTACACTGTTGGTGGGAACGTAAATTGGTGAGACCACTATGAAAAACAGTGTAGAGTTTTCTCAAAAAATTAAAAATAGAAGTACCATATGATCTACTAATTCTATTACTGGGTATTTACCCAAAGAAAATAAAAACATGAATTCAAAAAGATATATGCACCCCCATGTACAATGCAGCATTATTTACAATAGCCAAGAAATGGAAGCAACTTAAGTGTTCATCAATAGATGAATATATAAATATCCTTATGATAAGGATATCATAATATACATAATATACATATATACATATATGTACATATATGTATATACATATATACATTACAAAGCCATAGCGAGGACATTATACAGCCATAGCAAGGACATGAACTTGCCATTTGTGACATGAATGGACTTAGAGGGTATTATACTAAGTGAAATGGGTCAGACAGAGAAAGACAAAAACCATATGATTCCACTCATATGTGGAATCCGAAAAACAAAACAAATGAATGAACATACAAACAAAAGCAGAATCAGACCTATAAATATAGAGAAAAAATTGATGGTTGCTGGAGGTAAAATGGGTGAAAGACAGTGGGAGATACAGGCTTCCAGTTATAAAATGAGTAAGTCACGGGGATGAAAAGTACAGCACAGGGAATGTAGTCAATGGTGTTGTAATGGTGGTGTATGGTGACAGATGGTAGCTACACTTTGTGGTAAGCATTCAAATAATGGTAATAATACAAATAAAAACTAAGAAGTAAATGCTAGCCCAAAATGACAATATCTGAAATTTAGAAAAAGATCAGAAATTGTCCCTTTAAAATAGTATAAGGATCAGGGCTCCTGGGTGGCTCAGTTAAGCGTCTGACTCTTGGTTTTAGCTCAGGTCATGATCTCATGGTTTGTGAGTTTGAGCCCCACTTCGGGCTCCATAGTGACAGTGGGGAGCCTGCTTGAGATCCTCCCTCTCCCTTGCTCTCTGCCCCTCCCCCACTCACTCTCTCTGTCTCCCTCTCAAAAATAAACTTTAAAAATCTAAAAAATAAAATAGCATAAGGATCATTAAAATACAGATGATATGTAACACACAGTATTAGGATACAGCTAATTTAAATGTCTATTTGTAAACATGATGTTGGTATAAATGGGATGTTAAATACATCTCAGTAAGAATTAGGAACATCCTTGAAAACAGAGATCAAATTCCAAATTAAGATGGCTAATTGAACAAAGGTATCAAATTCCATTCCTTCTACATGTAACTAAATCTAGAGTAAGGGATTTTAAAACATTAAACCACATGAGCAGTGAGAACAGAAAAAAAGGAAAACATACGTGAAATTTTGGAATCTAGAAAAGAGATGAATACATGGTAAGCAACTTAGCAGAATAAAGAACTGAATACTAAGTCAATAATTGGCAAAAACTGAGGCATGATCTGATTTTCAATGCAGAATATTTAAAGACTTAGGAACTGGCAGTACTAAGTACCTCTGAAATGGATGCCAAAGAGAATATGAAATAATATTGATTTGATGAAAACTATATAAAAATGATATTTCTAAACCCACTCACCATTATATGTTTCTGGGCAACAGATTCTACCCTACCCATGATAATTCAGGAGTGGAGAAAATAAAACCCAGGGCATTTACCCTGGGGAACATAGGCAAAGTTAAAGGCACGGGTACAGAAACAAAAGTAGATAGGTTAAGTGGTCTTGTGCAGACTGTATACTGAGATCCCCAACTTCCTTCATTCACTCTGCAGCCCTCTGGTGGACAAAACTTTACCCTCCAAAGAGAAAATAAAAGCCTTCTATTTAGAAAACTGATGAGCTAAAGAAAATATCTAAAAATACCATATATCAGAGTTTCTTAGAAAATAACCTACCTGATCACTCTACCAGAAAAGTTAACCTCAATGAGTCAACCCACTTGTTCAGAACTTCTAATTAGTTTTTTTAAAAGCTTATTGAAAGACAAAAATAATTAAACAAAAAGGAAAATAAAGGCAACCTGTTGCAGACAGAAGTTACATAGTAAGGGGCACCTGGGTGGCTCAGTCAGTTAAGCATCTGACTTCAGCTCAGGTCATGATCTCGTGGTTGGCGAGTTCAAGTCCCACATCTGGCTCTGTGCTGACAGCTGGAGCTCGGAGCCTGCTTCAGATTCTGTGTCTTCCTCTCTCTCTGCCCCTCCCCTGCTCTCTCTCTTTCAAAAATAAATAAACATTAAAAAATTTAAAAAAATGAAATTATGTAGTAAAACCAAACAAAAAAACGACATAAGACTTAGATGAATAAACCAGGTGTATCAACTGAGAGATTTAAATCTCCCGTCTCCCAATAACCCTCATCTAGATCTATAGATTAAGTGTAGTCCTAATAAAAATCAGGGTAAGATTTTTAAAAATAGAAATGAAAAAGCTCATTCCAAAATGTACATGGAAATGCAAAGGGCCAAATATAACTAAGATAATTCTGAAGGGGGATGAAACTTGAGATATTTTGCTTTCAGATATAAGACTTGTTGCAAGGATGCAGAAAATGCGACAGTGTGATATTAAACAAGGATTGATGGACTGATCAATGGAACAGAGTAAGAAGCCAAATAAAAAACTGACATATAGACAAACACATAAACAGTTTTTATTCTACATGTAGAGTCATTCCTATGCAGTGTGGAAAGAATTTCAGGTATACAAGGGACAACGATACAGAAAAATAATCTATCTAGACCTCTCCAATCCATATCCTATCTATTCCAGGAGTGTCCTTTGCTATGGCAGAGTAAGTGTCTAACCTACCAACCCTCAGAGAAATATTAGCGATGGCAAAGATGCCACCATGACTAGCCAACAAGAAACTTAAAGCCGCTCATACCAGTAAGTTGAGAATGACTGGTAGTCCATCTACAAAAGAGGTGGTATCATTAATAACTTCTGCCAGAGTTGGTGATAAGATTCTTTCGTCTTTTATTTGGAAGATTCTCACCATTGGGAACACCACTTTGATTGTATAAACACTGAGTTGGTAATTCTTCCAGGTAGAGTGCCTGAACAGTCAAAAGTAGCCACATTTGGGAGGTCATGTGTAAGTTGGAACTTCCAGATTTAATGATTTACAAAATTATGTGTCAGAATACTGTTCCTAAAACACATGACATATTAGAGGCAAAATTGACCATAAGTCCTAGATGTAAAAGCAGTAAGTGGCTCGTAAGGGCATGGGAAAAAAAAGGTATTTCAAAATGAGACCAGAACCAAGGCCTTACTAGCTTGGTTACATATTTGGATCCCTATTAGTGTCTTCTAATTGGCAAGTTTTTGGCTCATCATCCAATGAATGCTGTTGAATTCAGATTTAAAATCACCTCTAATTGATCAGTTGTAATAATTAGTGTTTTGGGGGGAGGAGAGAGCCATCAAAGTCACAGGTTGATTTTTAAGGTCATTTGTCCACTGAAATGAATTTGTCCATTGAAATGCCATTGGCTATAATTCCCTGTGGTCTTATTTGACGAGATCTGAATTTCCCAGAGGTTTTAAAATATACATATATTTATTTTGTTTTATTTATTTATTTTTGAGAGAGAGAGAGAGAGAGAGAGAGAGAGAGAGAGAAAGAGCGAGAGGCAGACAGAGAGAGGGACAGAGGATCTGAAGGATCTCTCTGTTACCAGCACAGAACTGACATGGGGCTCCAACTCACAAACCATTGACATCAGGAGCTGAGCCAAAGTTGGACGCTCAACCGACTGAGCCACCCAGGTGCCCCCCACCCAGAGGTTTTTATCATGGAGATCTGGGGATAGATGGCATTTTCAGCAGTCGGTAAGATTAAGAGTAGTGCCTACTGTTTAAGACAATCTAAAAATGACATTAAAATAAGTTTCTTCTAACCTAACAATGATCACACAGAGGAAAAGAGAAATAGGGTCATTATGGATGGACAACAAGAGTGATTAAATATAATCGAGAAGACAAAGGTATATCCAGAGCACTTACACTTGACTATGAATACAAGAGTCCTTAGAAACCTCTAGAAATAGTCCGTTTGGTGAACAATGAATGTTACAATTCCTTTTTTTGCAAAGCAAGTCTGTCCCTATTAAAGGAGCAGTATCACAGAGCAGGAAGAAATATTTTTCAGTCAAGGGCCCAAGAATTATAATGAGGGACTAGGAAAAAGGGATTCTGTGGAGTATTTAAAATACCTACCACCTGTGTAGTATGTTTACTCCAAGGAAGAGATTGAACAAAGATGGCAGGCTTTAAGGTAGAAAGAAGAGTGGTAGTATCTACCTTAAACTGATGAAGATTACCATCTATATTTATAGTTAATTCGCTTTGAGTGTTTAAGGTGAAGGCAGTATACCGGGTGCTTTAGCCATTCTTGGAGTATTCTCATTGATATGAAGTGAGGGATTTTTCTTTGCCTCAGTTTTCTTTTGTAAGATGCATTAATATTTTTTAAGAGTACTTTTTATTGATAACATTTACAAGTGTTCTTGTTAATAGGTGATCTGTTAGGAAGTGGGCTATGCACGTTTTGTATCTGTAAGGCTATGTAAGTTTATTTGTTAAGGCCCTGTCTTGTTCTGGAACTTTTCAGAATGTCTCACCAGGTGTTGCAGGACCAGTTCCCATTCTGTTTTCTGCTTTCTGATTAGGTCTCTCATTTCAGGTTCAATTCCACTGTTAAAGATAAGAAGAAAGGTCTGCCTCGGTACCTTCTCTAACTCCTGAATGTTGTCAGAAGACATTTTCTAGTCTATCCCATAAAACTCCTGTCATTAAATATTTGAACTTTCTCCTGGAAGATCACAGTACAATAAATGAAATCAAAATCTCTGACAGATCCTTCAATAAAGAAATTCTTTTGTCAAAGATAGAAGAAAGATTATGGGAAATGTTGTGTTATATAAAACACTTCTGTGAACTAGAAAGATATATCATTGGATAAGATGAATAAATCACCTTATAAATCGATATCACATTAGTTTGGTTATATGACTCATTTTCACAGAGCAGGACTACAATTGATAAAATTAAACAACTGAACATACAAAGCTGAGGATCTAATTCTGAACTTCCACTTACCCGGTAAAGTGCAGATGCCCTGAGGATTCAGAACAAATGCAGTGTGTGCTTGTGTCTCTTTACCACCTCGGCTGTAATGCTGTCCTGTAGTATAGAATTTTAAACTTAAATTATATACTTTTAACATATTTCTAAAGGCCATTCCATTTTTTCACTGAGTCTATCTCATTCACTGTTTCTAGAAATGTGGGGTTTTTTTGGGTCTATTTGGTAGTTTTAATTCCAGGGTCATTAACATACAATGCTATATTAGTTTCAGGTGTACAATATAGTGATCCAACAGTTCCATACATTACTCAGTGTTCATCAAGACAATTGCACTCCTAATATCCTGGGATCACCTATTTCATCCATCTGCCCACCCACCACCCCTCTGGTAACCATCAGTTTGTTTTCTAGTTAAGAGTCTGTTTTTTGGTTTCTCTCTCCTTTTCCCTTTGTTTTTTTAAAACATTTCAAAACAAATTTTTTAAACGTTTTATTTATTCTTGAGAGAGAAAGAGACAGAACATGAGCGAGGGAGGGGTAGAGCGAGAGAGGGACACAGAATCCAAAGCAGGCTCCAGGCTCTGAGCTGTCAGCACAGAGCCCGACGCGGGGTTGAACTCACAAGCCATGAGATCATGACCTGAGCCGCAGTCAGATGCTCAACTGACTGAGCTACCCAGGCACCCCTCCCTTTGTTTTGTTTCTTAAATTCCACATATGAGTGAAATCATATGGTATTTATTTTTCTCTGATTGGCTTATTTCACTTCCATTATACTTTCCAGATCCATCCATGTTGTGGCATATGGCAAGATTTCCTTCTTTTTTACGGCTGAGTAATATTCCATTGTATATATATGTATACCACATCTCCTTTACCTATTCATTTATTGATGAACACTTGGGCTGCTTCCATAGTTTGGCTCTTGTAAATAATGCTGCAATAAACATAGGTCTATATACATATATCTCTTCAAGTTAGTGTTTTTGTATTTTTTTGGCAAATACCCTACTCCCTACTATCTTGTACAGTGATTGCACCAGTTTGCATTCCTACTAAAAGAGCATGAGGGTTTCTTTTCTTTCACATCCTTGCCAACACTCGTTTCTTAAGTTTCTGATTTTAACCATTCCAGAAGTGTGTTCTTTAGAATACTATCACAGCAGAGTATAAATAGGTGTTATAAGAAAATAGGAGAGGAGGTAGGGAGAGACTGAGATCAAACATGTTTAGGAAAAAGCAATGTGCTAACCAATGAAAAATCATTTGTGTTTGCTTTTTCCTTTTAATATTTCTGAAAGCATGTCCTTTATTTCAAAATGGAAACATGTAGTTTTACTCTTTAGCGCGTAGGTCATGAAAAGCCATTAAGATGCATTGAGTCATGAAATTATGAGACAAGTCAATTGCGAAGATGAAAATGGCTGCAAAGAAATAATGAATAATTGCTTAAATAGTTTGTGTAATTTAAGAAATAATGCCACAAGGGAAACAAAATAGACCTTTAAGGATTTCTCTCTATACCTGTTGAATTATGTGAAGACTTTCAGCTTCAGAGGAATAAATCACTGCAGCTGCTTTTCTGCCTTATTCGAATGGCATTTATGGTCTGATTATGCTGAAATTCTTTCATAGCTTTGATCATGTGGTCTTTCCTTTGAAACTACGTGGAAATACTAAATTGACATTTATACTAGATATTTATGAAAAATGCACTTCAAATTTTAGGATTCAATTAATATAACTAAGAAAAGTAAAATAGCTTGCATTCAGAAGATGGACTAGAGAAAGTAAAAAATTTAAAATATGGTATAAGGGTAGAAAAATTAAGCACTACAGAAGACAATAAAACACTAAAAACAGGCAATGAATATGTTATCATGGAAGTTTTAGAAATAGTTTCTTATGGAAAATTGTTCAAATACTGTTCATGACACATTTTACACAATCAATTCACCCCTAAGGAAAAGAAATTATGCCCAGGTGTTAAGGGAAGGGGGCATAAAACTTTTACCAGGGAGTGGAAAAAATTGTAAAGTGAACTGATTTGAAGTAAATATATTCCTTTGTAGGATATATGTTCCCCTGCTGCTCTCTCTTGCATCATTCCACTTGCCCTCTCCTCATCCTTTATATTTTGCTGGTGTAAACCATGAAACTGATTTCATGAATCTACCTCAGGTTAAGCTTTAAAAGAAAGAGTAAAAGGAACGCTCAGAGCTTATATATATGCCTTTGTAACTAGCTAAGATAGGAGTCCAGGTAGGTGATCAAAGCCATAGTGTCAACAAGACTTTCAGGAACCCAGGTGGGTGCTGCTGCATTGAGAGAGCAATGAGAGAGCAGCATTCTGGGTTTCAGAAATCCTAAGGTCATCACCTCAGGGAATAGGGTAGTACAAATATTTTTGGTGAAATTGCAAAGAGTTCTGCTTGGATTGCAAAACAACAATCTATCTGGTAACATGGGAGCATAGGTAAGTGAAAAAATATTTACCTGCATCATGAGCCATATGAATTAAGCGTTTTTTAAAAGTGTTTTTATTTATTTTTGAGAGAGAGAGGAGACAGAGAATGAGTGGGAGAGGGGCAGAGAGAGAGAGAGGGAGACAGAAAATCCAAAGCAAGCTCCAGGCTCTGAGCTGTCAGCACAGAGCCCAATGGGGGGCTCAAACCTGCAAACTGTGAGATCATGACCTAAGCCAAAGATGGATGCTCAATCAACTGAGCCACCCGGGTGCCCTGGATTAAACATGTTTATTCCTTTAGTTTGTATAATTTTAAACTTTAGATGTGTAGGTCCAAAATAATTTATATATTTGATATAGCATCCAAGGTCATCTGAGGACCACTGAAAGGTCTTGCGGGTTTCATTTTGTCAAAGCAAAAACTGACAAAGTTAAATAGGCAAGGAAAACTTCATTCAAGGTTATTACCAACACAGAAAAAACCCAAAACTGGTCTGAACTCTACTGAAACAAAGGTCAGAAGAGTTTTTCAAAGCTAGGGTGAGCAGGAGAACATATGTTCCCTGTGTTTGCCAGTGGAACTTACTCAAAGGAAGGGTAAACTTTCTCTTATCTTTGTGACAGGAGGTAGTTTTACAACTTGGATCAATGCACCCATTGAAGTTAGGCTTCTATTCTCCCAGAGAAACTGAATGATAGGGGCACTATTATCACTGATGATTTGATGACTTTTCAAAAGGGATGGCTCCCAGGTCCTTAAGAAAGTCCTATACTGCAAGACTGACAAGAGGCTTAAAAAAAAATTACATCTTAAAAGGATAGAGAATAATTTTTTTTTAATTTTTTTTAACGTTTATTTATTTTTGAGACAGAGAGAGACAGAGCATGAACGGGGGAGGGTCAGAGAGAGGGAGACACAGAATCTGAAACAGGCTCCAGGCTCTGAGCTGTCAGCACAGAGCCCGACGCGGGGCTCGAACTCACGGACCGCGAGATCATGACCTGAGCCGAAGTCAGCTGCTTAACCGACTGAGCCACCCAGGCGCCCCGGATAGAGAATAATTTAAGTGAAGTAAACACTCGAAGGAAAGACAGGTCAGAGACCTAGAGACAGAAAGGAACCTGCGTAACATTTGGCCAAGCTGAGGAGAACGCTAAGATCATCTTGGTCACTCCCCTCTTTCATTCAAGGGTAACCAGTTTAAGAACAATTCTGTTCTTGGGTGCCTGGGTGGCTCAGTCGGTTATGCATCTGATGTCAAACTCAGGTCATGATCTCATGGTTTGTGAGTTTAAGCCCCAACTTGGGTTCTGTGAGCCTGGACCCTGCTTTGGATTC
The DNA here is from genome assembly GCF_028018385.1 of Neofelis nebulosa. Lineage (NCBI taxonomy): Eukaryota > Metazoa > Chordata > Mammalia > Carnivora > Felidae > Neofelis > Neofelis nebulosa. The sequence goes on from NC_080782.1 coordinate 132,236,818, forward strand.
TGTGTCTCCCTCTCTCTCTGCCCCTACCCCACTCATGCTCTGTCTCTCCGTCTCTGTCTCTGTCTCTCTCAAAGATGAATAAACATTAAAAAAATTTTTTTTAAAGAACATTTCTGTTGTTGAAGGACTAATTGAACTATCTGCTGAGTCTTGGCAACAGAAAGTTTTGCTGGATGCCACAAGCAATTGGGCATTTAATGAGGGGGATTCCTATAGAAATAAAAAGAAAAACAAAGATTAGTGGTTGGGACAGACGTTAAACTCAGTTTCTAAGACCAGAGCTCAGCAAGTTGAGAAGATCTCTAGACAATGGGCTTGAAATGTGTTTAGACAGTGGAGTAAGGATGGCAGTGGTAATCCATTGGATTCCTCATTTGCAGTCTCAATGTTTTCGGTGTGACATAAGAAAGATTTTGGTAAGATTGTCCATAGTCATGGCTATTTCCTGCAGCAGAGAATGGAGGTTCCAGTGAATGTTCTGAGTGGCCCACCCAGCAGCAGGTCTAGGTACAAAGTGTGCCCACACATGATCAGCTCTGGCATAAGCTTCAAGCAATCCAGCTTCAGCTTGCAAGGCTTCTTCAGATCCTGGGGGCAGAGGCCAGCTATGAAATGATACGGAATCCCAAAAGGATCTGGGCAGTCAGACTTTATAGTTTTCAGTGATGCCAAAGTCAGGAGGGCCAGAAAAAGTTGGAAGCTAAGTTGGTAGAGTTGTACTCAGATATTGAAGGAAACTGCAAACATTTAAAATTTGGTAAGGATTACCAATTTGTGAAAGATGACAGGATTGAATGTAATGTATAGGTACGTAACAAAATCATGTGATTTATATAGAGGTGCATAATCACTCAAAGACAATGAACAGGACTCAAATCTGATAACCCACAAGGGCGAGCTATAGTTTTCTACTGAAACATTAAATTCCTCTCTACAGTTTATGCTCTTTCAATAGAAGATAATAAAAGTAAGATTATGTTCAATCATAAGATAAGTCCAGTCTCATTAGATCTGGTTTGATTATTTATGTTCACACAGCATGAAGAGTAATAGATTACATAGATCTTTTAAAATTTAATTTACAGGAAGTTTTCATAAGAAATCCAAGCCAAAAAAAAAAAAAATCCAAGCCAAGAATTTGCTATCAGATTTCACCTGCAGTATTTATGGACTTAGGTGAATTCCTCTCTTCCTGAGGTCTCCACAATACCCTAAAACTCCTTTGTCTTCCAGGAAGTGATCTTCCTTACTCACCTATAAAGCTGGGAATGAGATAAGCCAGATGCCAGGCCACTTTTCCCAAGAGAGCTTTATAAGTATTGATGCCATAAAGTCAACCTTAGTTCCTTAAAACTCTCTGATCATATCTGATTCTAGGCACATCATTGTCAAATATGACATTCCAGTTAAAGCCAATGTTTCCAGTTATGTCCTGGTATAAGGAGGGCAGATTCTTATTGAACCTACAAGAATTATATTGCAATAAAATAAATATACAGTGAAACTTTGGCTGGCGAGCATAATTTGTTTCAGAAACATGCTTGTAATCCAAAACACTTGTATATCAAAGCGAATTTCCCCATAAGAAATCATGGAAACTCAGATAATTCATTCCACAGCCCAAAAATGTTCCTATAAAAATGATTACAATACTGTAATATAATATAAAATAATAAGGAAAATGCAAAATACAAAGAAAAATAAGCAAATTAACCTGCACTTCTCTTTGAAAACCTTTGTGGCTGGTATGAGGGAGACAAGAGAGAAGAGGGTTATTGTGTAGGACAACTTTCACTATAACCAGTGGAATCAGTGCTATCAATGGCTCAAAGGAATCTTTTTCTTTCAGTGCAGCTTTAACAAGGAACCTATCCAATGGCAATTGCTTTTGCCTCCTTTTGAGGATTTCATGAAAATGTGACATTGCATTGTTGCAAAACAGATTCATCACCCACACCGCTAGAGTCTTAGTCGAGTGGTGCTTTTCTACAAAATTTTGCACTGTTTCCCACATTTTACACATCTCCCTAATCTCATTTGAAGTGAGGGATTCCTCTGCCTTTTTCTCCTCCTCCTCTGCAGATAAGATGCAAATATAGACTTCTTATAAAATCTTGCAATTTCGGCCACTTGCATACTTCATTTATAGTTCTCCATGATTTCTTTCTTAACTTCCACCGTAATCATCTCCTTCTTCTTACCGCCTTTCTTTTCAACCTTTTCCTGCATGGGGGCCATTGTATATGCTTGTATGGATGTTGACTATAGTATTAATAAACTCTTGTTATATACTGTATTTCATATAACTGGCAATAAGGCAGCAGATGAAAGGGTCTATATCTGCAGGCAGCCTGACCTAGAACGAAGCAAAGCATTCCTAAGCTGACTCTTGTATGGAAAAGCAAAGGACTGTCCATAGGTGCTTTGACGTGACAAAAAATACACTAGTGCCAGTTATGGGCACCTTCCAACATTCTGAAAAATCAGTGATTTCTGCCAAACACCGCAGCCTGAGACAGAGCATCTGGGCATTGGAGACGATCACCCAAAATCCCAGAGCAAGAGAGAGAGAGAAGAGCCACTGGCTCAGTTGTGATCATGTGATGTTTGGCATCACATAATAGTCATATTGCAAGACATTGCTCGTTTATCTAGTTAAAATTTATTAGAAATGTTTGCATGTCTTGAGGAACACTTGCAGACCAAGTTACTCACAATCCAAGGTTTTGCTGCACCCAGTAAGAGTTTCTGAATTCTGGAGGAAACAGGCAGGGAAAAAAAAAGATAAATATTTTGTTTCTGTTTTCAAAAGCATACTGTACTAAGTTGTTATGAGTTATAGAAACCTTAAGGGAAAAGAAAGGAGTTCCTTACATCCAGAAAACAGAACATTAAAACATCAGCAATATTCCAAAAAAACCTATAATCATCCTTCATCAGTTCCTTCACTACTATATAATTAATTCTTGTCCTGCTTGATCATGGGTTAGCAGTCTCATGAACCCATCAGTATCTCCACCAGAGTTACAGACATTCTGACTCAGTCCAGTGGAATGATCTTAAAGTTCTTAAGCAATGTCCTCAGGAGTTTGTGCCTCAGAGTACCTAGCATAGCCCTTTCCATGGGTCTCAGAAATAGTCTCTTTATGTTGAAGACAAAGAATTCTGATCTATAGCTAAGTGCAAGCGCTTTCAGAGAACGATTAGAGTAAAACAAACAAACAAATCTGTGTATAACAAAAGACCTCAAATGGCTGTGGTTAAAGATCTGATGTGACTTCATCACAAAAATAATGCAACTGAGCAAGGTAGTTTGGTTGGTGGGAATGTAAACTGGTGCAGCCACTAAGGAAAACAATATGGAGGCTCCTGAAAAAAGACTAAAAATAGAACTACCATATGATCCAGAATTCTTACTTCTAGGTATATGTTCAAAATAACTGAATCAGGATTTCAAAGAGATATCTGTACTCTCATGTTCACTGCAGCATTATTGACAATAGCCAAGACATGGAAGCAACCTAAGTGTTCATTAACGGATGAATGGATAAAGAAAATGTATATACATAGAATAGAACAAGATTCATCCACTAAAAAAGGAAATCCTGCCATTTGCAACAATGTGGATGAACTGGAGGACATTATGCTAAGTGAAATAAGCCAGATAGAGAAGGATAAATACTACATGATACCACTTATATGAAGAATCTAAAATAGTCACTCATAGAAGAATAGTGCAGAGAGTAGAACAGTGTTTGGCAGGGGTGGGGGAAAGGGGAGAGAGGAAATGGGAGGTTTTACTCAAAGGGTACAAGGTTACAGTTATGCAAAATGAATAAATCCTAGAGATCTACTATATAGCATAATGTCTTTGGTTAACAATACTTTATTGTACACTTAAAAAATTTTTAAGAGAACAGATCTTATGTTAAGTGTTATCACAAAAAATAAAATAATAACAAATAAAGAGAGCCAGAGGAAACTTTTAGGGATAATGTATATGTTTATGGCATTGATTATGGTGCTGGTTTCATAGATGGGTACTTATCTCCAGATTCATCAAGTTGTATACATTAAATAAACAGCTTTTTGTATGCCAATCATACTTCAATAAAGCATGTTTAAAAAGAAAGAAGGTTTCCTTTAGGATTTTACTTCATGAAGAAAAATATACCAAAGTTGTCAAGTTTGAACACTTGGTAAATAAAATCATGAGTCATGGAGAAGCAATATTTACTTAGTAATCTAAGTGAAAATAAAAGATTTAAAAAGTAAATATAAGATATAACATGATGGTAAAAAAACACTTTAAGTCATTAAAAAATAAGATTTGTTTCTCTTAAATAATCAAGGATATGATAACATCAACATAAAGAACAAGAAATAATTCTAAGATACAGATTGTGTTGTGTCTTGTGAGTTTTTTTTTAAGCTCATTTATTTTGAGAGAGAGAGAGAGTGTGAACTGGGGAGGGGCAGAGAGAGAGAAAGAGAGAAGAAAGAGAGAATCCCAAGCAGGCTTTGCACGGCAGCACAGAGCCTGACAAAGGGCTCAAACCCATGAGCCGTGAGGTCATGACCCAAGTCAAAATCAAGAGTCGGATACTTAACCGATTGAGCTACCCTGGTGCCCCTGTGTTATGTCTTGAAAGTCAATTATTCAAAAGGTAAAGAAAAAGCTTTTACAACTTCTTATTAGGAGTAGACCAATAATCCAAGAAAATTTTTCTCATTTTATGAGAGAAAATCAAACTCTAGTTTTGCATCCTTATGCTACTGATACTAAAGTTTATTTTTAAAAACCTTATAAATAAATCCATCAACTCTGTGTTGGCCTGTGTTTTTCTCAGTTCCACGTATTTGCCTGGGCAGATCCCAAGGATACTAAAATGCTGGTGTTTATATAAAAAAATAAGAATCACAAAATTGGAATTCACAGGGTTGAAGATAGATATTTCTCTCTAAAAGCAAAGAGGATAGCTGTTAATGATCTCTCCCAATTATCATCGGGATCACATTCCATTCTGTTTTCTAGGTAAAAATTCCTTTCTTCCCTGACTAAAGCAATGCGCTGCCAAGAAGTTAGATGAATATGATTCTGTGATCAAGGATACCCACTTCTCTCCCCATCTATCCCTTTTGGAAATCCAATCACTTGTTAGCACTAATTGAGCTTGCCATATGGCACTGCATATGACATTGTTAATCAATCCCTTCTTCAAGGAAGTTTTTCTTCCCGTGTTTTTTTTTATTTTCCCTTCTCTCCTGGAAAGCTACCCAAACAAGAAACCTCGGGTCATTCTTATCTTTTATATTTTTTTTGTTGGCCCTCACTCTGATATGCCCTTCTGTCTAGCAGAGTATTTCAACAGTGGGACTTGAACCAAAATGTAAACAGCAGTTCCACTGTTTATAAGCTATATGATCTTGGGAAATAATGAAACTAATAAAAATAAGAATAGAAATAAGAGTAAGACTATGTATCAGGCACTATTCTAAAACACATATATCATCTCAATTACCACAACAACTTAATGAGATAGGTCCTATTATTCCTCTCATTTGATAGATAAGGAAACTGAAAAAACAGAGGTTAAACAGCTCGTTGAAGGTCACATACACAGTAAGTGTTCAACCAGGATTCAAACCGTCTGACTGAAAGTTCATGCTTTTAACCTCTTAGGTTTTTTTGGGTTTTTTTTGGCCCCTAGGTTTCAGTTTGGTACCTACCAGGTAGTAAATAATAAATATCCTAGCATTCTTATTAATTCAAGTGCATGAATGTTACCAAGATTTCATTATTTCTTCCTTGTACTATTCCATCAGTCTAACTGGATGTCCCTAGGTTATTTGATCTCACATTGCTGCCAAGGACATCTTCCAAAAAACAGAACTAACCATGTTACTTACTTGTATTAAAAACTTTTAATGATTTCTATTAAATCTACCAAATATCAAATACAGCATAGTGTTCAAAGGTCTGAATGGTTTTGCCCCAAACTAATTTTCTCACTTCATGTTTTATCATTCTTCTTTATTCACTCATTCCACACCTGCCCAATCCCCAGCCACATCAACAGTTGGTTGGTCCACATGGCTCTACACATTGTTACATCTTGGTATAAACTTAGTGACGTCACTTCACTACACTGGACTGACAGCTGGGTATCACACCTAGGTCCAAATGGGTTCTAGTTGGTAAGCATGGGGTAAGAGGGCCTCTGGGTAGAATCTGTTAGTGTGTGGATGCTAGTGTATGAGATGGGGAAACCAGGCCCATGGAGAGAACCAGCGGGGTGTCCTGGTCATGAGCACCAGGTCTGATTCCTAGGGAGAAGGCAGCAAGCAGAAGCTGAAGGGGGTTTTCCATAAAAGTCTTAGGGCCCAAGACCTGCTGCTCTGAAACTCTGAGACCAAGCTTAACATTATCTTGGGAGTAGCTATTCCCCCATTTCTGAAACAAAAGCAAGACAACTCCAGGTACAGAGGGAAGGCAATAAAGTAGCACATTACTGGGCACCTGGGGAATGGGAGAACTGAGAAAATTTTCCTTAGGTGGTAGAGGGGTGGCCATGGAGAGGAACGTACAGATCTGCTGGTTTTGAGTATATGGAAAGTACTCTAGAGACCCCAGGAAGAACAAGGATAACAGACGACTTCATCCATAAGTGCAATTACTGAGATGCTTAAGTGTATGAGTCATCATTTAGATTTTGTGATATACTCTACAACTGGATTCAGCTAGACCAGTATTCTAGCATTCTAACACTATGTTTAAGAATCATTATTCTTCCAAATTTGCTGCTACTTTCCTGGCAGTAGGCCAACATTTCTCAGGTTTTCCTCTGCACTTTCCATAAGTGGAAAAAAGAAGGGACCCAGGATGCAATGGAAGACTGGGTTTAGAGCTTGTGTACATGAGTGTGAGCCGCAGGTTAGAACACTGATGACTACAATCATCTCGATTTATGATAGACCGCAGGGGTGCACTGTGGAGGCTAAAAGATAACAACACCTGCAGCGGTCAAATTCCAGGTGTCAAAATTAGAATCTCATACAGTAAGCTGTGCCTTTTCCAAGACACTCATAAATGATTCACACTCTTACTCCTTCCCTCAAATGGCCCCCTCAGTCACTCATCCTCCAGGGGTGACTCACTCTGCTCCTGTTTATGCTTGAGCACAGGACACTGCAGCTATCTTCATATATGTCACACATGTCATGATTTACTTGAGTAACAGGTTTCTACAATGATTCTGGGACATGCACCCCTGCAGGATTTCTCAGATGTTTCACGTTACTTAGGGCACTAGTCAGGGGCCTGGCATTTGAACTTAGAGTCATCTCTAGCCCTCAAAGTCTCCTTAATAGGGAGTGTAAACAACCTCCTATTTCCTTTATGGTTTTGTTTAGTAGCAAAAAACCATTAACATTTAGCAGTTGCAAGTTGTTAGAGTGCAGTGTAGGAGAAGGACCAGTAAGCCTGTTCCTTTAACCTTGTCCTAAGGGTCTCTGGCCTAGAATTCACTGCTCGAAACCTCACTGAATTTGATTTTCTCTAATTACCAATGAAAATATAGGAAATAAATACTTTATTCTTTGCTATCTCTCTGCTGTCTTACTTATGACATTCAATCTGGTATCACATAATCCTGAAAGTATCATCAGTAGAGTATTCACTATTATTATAACACCCTATACGATAATATTCTACTTATTCTGTTTCTCTAAACTCTTGCCAAAGAAGTCCATTAATACTAATTTTGCCACACTGTTTGATGCATCCCACAGACCCTTAAGCATCTTCTTTGATGAGACTCTAAGCCTGCATTTATGACACATATTCCAATAACAATAGAAAAGGAAACTAGCAAAGCGGACATCTATCTAAGTCAAAATACTTTAGTTAATAAGGAAAAACATTGGAAATCATTCCACCAGTTGATTTAAATGTTTTTAAAAAGTGTATTTATAAATATTAAAACCCAATAGAAACCACATAGGCAAATTAAAATGCTCTCACATCCTAGAATTTGATACATGGTTGACTTTGTAAACTTTTCAATATTTTCAGACAATGATGTAATATGCACAGAGGGAGAAATTCTGTATGTATATGTATGTGTACCATATTGCCAAATTTTTAAAATGGAGATAAAAATATATATTCTCAGATATTATTTCCTAGGGATTTCATGTGAATAGATTTAAAAATCTAAGAGATTCCATTGGCTTAAAAATAAATCCTGTGTTTAGTAAAGAAAGCAGTCTTTCTTTTTACATAATAACTAGTCTGATCTCACTGATGGACTGAACGTACCATAAGGTTACTCTCTGTGTGGCCAAGCAGAATCCTTATAATGTTCAGGAGTTGCTGCACAAAATCATAATCATAAATAGCTAATTAACACTTCATGAAATCAAATGGTACCTAATGCATCTAAGTTATAACCTTAAGTATGATGTATATATTTAAGAGGGACAATATGGTCTAGAAATTGCCAAAGGAAATATTAAAAAAAAACCAAACTTCATTAGAAAAAAGTTTTTTGACTTGGGGGTGAGGAAACATTTTGGGTTGAGCTGAGTGGCTGAGCCAGGGAAGGCATGGATGTAAGTCCATGTGGGAGCCTGAAACCTTGCACCCCACCTTCACCTGAGCAGTAACTGTTGATGCTCTCCAGCCAAGGAGAAGGACCCTTAATCTAAGCCTAGTATCAAATCAGGCGGAAATCCAAAGGCATGGCCAAACCTCATCTAACCCAAACTAAACCTTTTGGACACCAATGAGTCCAAGCACAGGGTTGTTGTGGTGACAGTAAACCACTGCAGATATAAACACGACAAGAATATGGCTCCTTGAGTGCAGGGATTGGATGCTCTTTCGTTAACTGCTTAATTTCCAGGTCCTAGAATAGGGTCTGCTATAGAACAGGTAGTCAGTAACTATTTGATGAATGAATCTCTACTTCTTACGTAATAACCAGTCTGGCCACACTTGGTCTATACATACGAAATATCTGAGACATGATGATCACCCAGCAATCTCATACACATAGACCTATCAGGCATATGTTTCCTTAATTAATTGTTTTAAGAAATTAATCTTAATCAAATGGGAAAAGGACAATCTCTTCAATTAATGGTGTGGGGAAAAGTGGACAGTCACATGCGAAAGAATGAAACTGGACCATTCTATATTACACCATAAACAACAATCAACCCAAAATAGATTAAAGAATAGAATGTAATCCCTGAAACCATAAAACTCCTAGAAGAAAACATAGGCAGTCAGCTCCTTGACAGAGGTCTTGGCAGTGACTTTTTGGATTTTACACCCCAACTAAAGAGAACAAAACAAAAAATAAACAAGTGGGACTACATCAAACTAAAAAGCTCTTGCACAGCAAAGAAAACCATCAACAAAATGAGAAGGTAACATACAGAATGGAAGAAGATAGTTGAAATCATATATCTGACAAGGAGTTAACATCCCTAATATATAAAGAACTCATATAGCTTAATAGTGAAAATATGAATAATCTGCTTAAAAAATGGGCAGAGGATCTGAATAGACATTTTTGCAACGAAGACATACAGATGGCCAGCACCCATGAAAAGATGCTCAACATGACTAATTGCCATGGAAATGCAAATTGAAACCATAATGAGATACTACCTCGAGTCTGGTCGAATGGCTAGTATCAAAAAGACAAGAAATAAGTGTTGACCAGGATGTAGAGGAAAGGGAATTCTCGTGTACTCTTGGCATGAATGTAAATTGGTATAGCCACTATGGAAAACTGTATGGAGGTTCCCCCAAATTAAAAATAGAACTACCATATGATCCAGCAATCCCACTTCTGGGTATCTATCTAAAGAAAATGGAAACACTAAATGAAAAAGATATATGTTTTCCCCCTCTTGTTCATTGCAGCATTATTTACAATAGACAAAATATGCAACACACTAAGTGTCCACTGATGAATGAATGGATAAGGAAAATGTGATACACATACACACACACACACACACACACACACACACAATGGAATATGGACCTTGAGGGAATTTTGCTAACTGAACTCAAACAGAGAAAGACAAATATTGCAAATCTCAGTTGTATGTGGAATCTTTAAAATTTTTTTTTAATGTTTATTTATTTCTGAGACAGAGAGAGACAGAGCATGAGTGGGGGAGGGGCAGAGAGAGAAAGAATACACAGAATCAGAAGCAGGCTCCAGGCTCTGAGCTATCAGCTCAGAGACCGACCTGGGGCTTGAACTCACAAACTGTGAGATCATGACCTGAGCCGAAGTCAGTTGCTCAACGGACTGAGCCACCCAGGCACCCCTCAATTGTATGTGGAATCTTAAATAAATAAATACCCCACACCCCCACCAAAACCAAATACGCTCACAGATACAAGGAACGATTGTCGGTTGCCAGAAATGGGAGTGATAGTGGGGCAAATGGGTGAAAGGAGTCAAAAGGTAAAAATATCTAGTTATAAAATTAAGCTAGGAGGATGTAATGTACAGCATGGTGACTATAGTTAATAATATTGTATTGTATATTTGAAAGTTGCTAAGAGAATAGATTTTAAGAGTTCTCATTCTAAGAAAAAAATTTTTAAGTATGTATGGTGATGGATGTTAACCAGACTTATTATGCTGATCATATTGCAAATATAAAATAATGTACACTTGAAACTAATGTAATGTATGTTAATTGTACCTCAATAAAAATTAAATTAAATTAAAAAGAGAAATTAATCTTAGAATTCCTACAATGCATAATATACTTTCACCTATTTTGAACCTCAGGTACTACATAAACGTGCCTATAAAGTTGTGTATACCATTTTAAAAAGTTGTGGTAAGAACACTTAACATGAAATTCTCCCTCTAAACAAAATTTTAAGTGTACCACACTGTTTTCAACCATGTTGTAAAGTAGATCTCTAGACCTTAATCATCTTGCATAAATGAAACTTTATGCTCTTTGAATACCAACTCCCCATTTCCATCTTCCCTCAGTCCTTGGCAACCACCATACTACTCTCTGCTTCCAGGAGTGTGGCTTCTTTAGACACTTCCTAGAAGTGGACTCATTCAGTATTTGTCCTGTGACTGGCTTATTTCACTCAGTGGACTGTACTCAAGCTTCATCCATATTGTTGCAGTGGCAGGATTTCCCTCTTTCTTATGGCACCTTTCAGGCTTGATAGAACCTGCTTAAGTTCTCTTAAGCCTGTATCTTCCTATGAGAAACTATTGATTGACTCCTTAAAAAAAATTTTTTTTAACGTTTTTGTTTTTGAGAGAGAGAGAGAGAGAGAGAGAGAGAGAGAGAACACGAGCACAAGCAGGGGAGGGGTAGAGAGAGAGTGAGACAAAGAACCTGAAACAGGCTCCAGGCCCTGAGCTGTCAGCACAGAGCTCTAGGTTGGGGCACAAATTCACAAACCGCAAGATCATGACCTGAGCTGAAGTTGGATGCTTAACTGACTGAGCCACCCAGGCACCCTGGTTGATTGATTTCTTAAAGGTTTATTCAGTGGACTTAAATGTTTTCTTTTAATTATATTTATAATTAAATGTAATAATAAATAAATGTGTTAAAATTTTATAATTAACTATCCATTCTGCTATGATGGCAAGTGGTACATAGGGTACAACTTAAATAATAATCACCATTTACTTGAAGCTAATATGTACCAGGTCTTGGGCAAATAGCTTTTCATGCATTTCAAAATTTTAATCCTTAGGAAATTTCAGTGCAGAATATATGATTATCCTCATTTTATAGATGAAGAAACCAGGGCTTAAGGAAATTGTACTTTCAAGAATGTAAAGTTTATACAGAGCAATGCACAAAATACGTGTGATGTGACCAGTGCTGCTCAAATAGCACGTCTGAACCATTCGTTATTGGTTCAACATGAGGTAAGAAGCTTGTGCTGGGAAGTAAATAGAATGAATCACAATTCATTTTCCCATGAACACAACAGAATTGTCAATTAGAAGGAATCTGTTATCCTCATATAAACACAGAATCCCTATCCCAGTATTTGTTAGTGTGTTGATCCTTTCTTCATTGAGAAAGTCTTGCTTAAAAAAAAAAAAGTCAGCTGAACTCTAGAGCAGTACGACAACAGAAGGCGGGGAATCCAAAAAATCAGGGTCATTGTCTGCTTCATAAAGTTTGCCATCTGAATGGAGAGAAAAATGAATGCAAAACAACAACAACAAAAAAACCAAACCAAACCAAAAACTCATGATACGTAGGCATTAATGGTAAAGGTCTAGAAAGCGATGGAGACCACAAGAGCCAACACAGGCAGCTGAGGGAGGGCGCTCTGTGATGATCTGCCAAAGCTTTGTGGTAGAGGGAGAATATACTCAGGTCCTTTCATGATGAAACGCTCCATCTGGTCTGAGAAAAATGTAGAGGCAGAAAAGACTGTGACATTCCAAGGAAAAGAAGGGAAAGTAATCAAGTGGAGTGAAGACTTTGAAGGGAAGAGGGAGAGGTCGGCCAGGAAAGTAAACTTTCTTTCAGGGACAGGAGGTGCAGATGCTTAATAAGCATGCTGAGTATCTTGTAGGAAAGGTTTTTACTGCTGAAGGCTGACTGTCTTAACAAGTGAGCAGGGACTTAGGTAAGGACACTGTTTTCCATTTTTAGTATGCAAGGGTGCACTTTTCTGCATAATTCTCACTTTGCATGAATTGTCATGAATACCCTGCAGGTTTAGTTTTAGTCCAGGTTTATGTATTAAGGATGGGACATTTTATATATGAAAAACTTCTAAAAAGCCCTACCCTGGTAAATAATGCATATATTCATAGCCTTTGAAAGTATCTGATCCAGGGTTTAGGCCTAAATCAAAATGAATTTTCCTAGGAAGCTGTTAGTAATATCCTGGGATATGTTCCAGGAATAATCAGTTTCTCTGATATTTTCCAAGTTTATGTGGTGAGTTTAAATTGGGAAATCTCCTTAAACTATATACATTTGTTACAGAGTAAAAAACAGCCAACTTACTGGGGGCAAATACTTCTTTAAAATTGAATATACATTTTCCTCTCTATTAAGACTTTTTTCTTTTACTTTGGTTTTATATTTACAAAATGCTAAACATACGAATCCCCAAATTTGAACCAGTGAAAGATGATGGTTGAATGTGAGATGTGTTCTTTTCTATTTCAAAGTTCAAATGCCCATCTCTGTCCTGATTCATAAGGGAACCGCTTGGGAACATCTACACCACCAATCATGTCTGTATCTGCATGCAGTTTGTGTAGTATAAGAAAGGCCTATAACTCTCCTTATTTAACCTGTGTAAGTGACCCACAAACATTTATTGAAAGATTTAATGACCTAGATTATTTCATGGAAGCAGGGAAATACCTGACAGAAAATCCATTCACGTGCCAATAATTTCACCTGGTTTTAGTAACTGGTAAGGTAAAACCAAGATGGGCTATATTTGCATTTTAGCTTGGAATAATATGCTGACATTTGCCTAACATTTCCAAGTGAATTTGCACATCTTTCCCCACAAGCATTCATTGTCACATTAGTTGCTTCTCCTTCCCAGATATACTCTTGGGTAATTAGGGTTAACTTCAAACTAAGCCTGAAAAATTTGTTCAAGGGAGCAAGAGACTCCAGAGGACAGGAAGCCCTCCGCATCAGATATAAACACACAGAGAGGAGTACAGACACCTGGCCAAAGGCACAGGTTGTATGAGAATGTGGAATCAGAGGGGATGAGCCTATGTCAGGTCAGGGGCAAGGAAGTTTTTCAGAGAAAATACAAAGAGAGTGGAGAAATGAGAAGAGGACGACAAATTACAATCCAGAAATCTGAGCACAGATAGGAGAGATGCCTTGCCGGTTTACCAAGCTTTAATTGCTGATGGAACCATGAGCGCTGGGGGGCTCAGTGGATTGAGCGTCTGATCTCATGGTTTGTGAGTTCAAGCCCCACATCAGGCTGGCAGGTGTCAGCATAGAGGCTGCTTGGGATCCTCTGTCCCTCTCTCTCTCTGCCCATCCACTGCTTGTGTGTGAGTTCTCTCTCAAAAATAAGAAACATAAAAAAAAAAGAGGGCACCAGGGTGGCTCAGTCGATTAAGCGTCTGACTTAGGCTCAGGTCATGATCTCATGGTTTGGGGGTTCAGCCCCGCGTGGGGTTCTGTGCTGAAGCTGGGAGCCTGAAGCCTGCTTCAGATAATGTGTCTCCTTTTCTCTCTCTGCCCCTCCCCCACTCATGCTCTGTCTCTCTCTGTCTCTCAAAAATAAACAAAAATGTTAAAAAAAAGAAAAGAGTTGAGGGGACCCTATACAAGAAGTCAGGACATCTGATATCAATGAGTTTGTTCTGTGGAAAGGGCCTGACCTTATAGTGGGTCCTAAAAGTCAGAATTTCTCACAATGGCACTGAAAGAAAGCTGTCAAAGGTATACCTCCGTGAGGGTTTCTGTTTGCCTGTGCATGCACATGTGTATTCTCCACTAAAGAAATGACTTACTGTCTAAAGTTCCATCTTTTTTTTTCAGCACTCTTCTATTAGTGAACTTCAGACACAAAAATCAGGGTTCAATAGGCTTCCATGGGTGGAAGTGTGGAAGGAAAGATTTTTCTAATTTAGAGTTCTGGAATGCTTCCATAAAGCTTATGACACTGTCTTCGTTTCTACCTTTTGCTGTCAATTATGAGTTCCACTTGGCCTGCAGAGAAATCTTTTCATAAGCAGCTGCTTTCCTATAAGATAGAATAACACAGTTGACAGCGTTCTCTGCTCTATCATTAATTTATGTTATTCCTTGTGGGTGCAAAGATTAAAACTCAGTCCCTGATGCATTTATAACTCATAGAATTCAATCTGAATTCCGCATTAATTAATGTGCCATTAAGCATGTTCTCTTTTTTCTTGACACTGCATAATATTAAGTCCTTTTAAACTTTTAGTTGTTCTTAGTCATTTACACTATTTGAAAATAATATGTTGTGGCAGAGCAAGCAGAAGTCAAATTTATAGCTGATTTAAGTCAATGTATTCCAAATCACAATTCATTTACCTATTAATATATCAGAGTCGTCAACTAGAAAGCATCTGTTATCCTTATTATAGTAACCGAATTTCTATTACAGTGTTTGTCACCAAAACTTCAAAGAAAATACTTTTGACATGCTTAAGTCTCATTACCTGTGAGAGACAGTCTTGCTATGTGTGGAAATAAAAGTAGATGCCCTACAAATTCTATCATAGAGAAGCCAGAATAAGAATATGACACTAAATTATTTGTTCTAAGGATGGGAAAGAAAAATAACTATAATAGAATTGATAAACGACTTTCTAATGTTTAAACAGAGTCTAGTATTTTTGTGTTACCATAAATCACTGGATCTTTAAATTCAGAGCATCTATATGAGGCATTAATTCATAGAGGTTTTTCGTGAAGGTCAATACTGAATATTTATTGCATGTGTTTATGCTTTTGTCAAGGAAAGCAGTAACGGAGACAAGTCATTTTATCTCTGCATTTTGTGAAAAGTAGTACTCAACTAGGTGATATTGGTTCTTATACTCAAACAATATATGCATGCCCACACCTCAGTTTGAGAGCAAGCAGATTAATGGTGGCAGGCATAATATGAACGGTACCTGTTCAGGTGGCTTCTTTTTCATTCCCACTCAGAAAAAGAAAAAGGAAAAGAGAATCTTTACAAAAAATGTTTGCCTGTTCTTTGTCAGAGAGGGCAGGTTATCTTTCCTTTTAAAATGACCTTGCATTTTATAGAATCATAAAGCCACAACTGTCACAGCTAAAATTTGTCAAACTTGTTAAACGTAACATCAAACATGTTACATGAAAAGCAGTCACTGTTCCACAGGTGAGGCTGACAAAGGTGTACTGGGTATCCTATAATTCCTTCTATAACAAAGAAATGCAGAGATGATGCAGGAAACAAGAAGGAAATGTTACTCACGTTGGTTTCCCTGAGCCACCCATACTAACTAGAAATTATACCATACTAGTGATCAATACAGTTATTAGTCAAACAAGTACATTAATATATTTCATTATCAACACAGCTCGCAACAAAATTCCTCTAAGACATCACACTTGAGCCCAATCATTAACATTTTGACATGGTTTCACATACTTTTCTATTATTAACAGCAAATTATAGAAGGGGATTCTATTAAAATGTACAGTTTGCATACTTGAGGCACTGTTCAGCTTAAAACAGGAGACATCTTTGTGATGCTTTACTTTGCATAACTTCCCAGATTGACTTTTAAAAGATCAAGTACATAAATACCCTGAATTATATTCAAGTCTCAAGCCAGTCACTACTGGCCAGAGTCGCATAAGCAGTAGCCTTTATTTAAAAAACAAAATAAAATAAAGACAAAAGAAAAAAGAAAGAAAATTGGGCATTGTTTTTAATGTGGTTCCTGAATGGTTTTGTGTTCAGAGCCTGGAATAATTAAGCGAGAAGCATACTTTCTTATCACTACAAGAAGGGAGAAGATGGAAACTGTGATCAACCTCAGCCTCAACTTTTTCCCAGTATCAGTGTGGTCAGATGGAGCTGAGTTGGTCAGGGGGATGAAGGAGATACGAAGGCTGGATGCTTAGTAGGAACCAGCAGGTCAGGCCTATTTGGGTATCAAAAGTAGTCAGTGTGGATGAGGTAGAAATCCTTGAGGCAGTCAGTGTGTCTGTAGTGACGATGTGTCCAGACCATCAGTTTGAAAAGACCCTGCGGTGAGGTTTTCATATGATTTTTGGATGCTGGGTAACTATTAGCTGAAGTTTTACCTGTGAATCACGGTCACCAAAATCTTGGGGGGAAAATCTCTAAGTTTGGAATGTATACCGATCATTTTAAAGGTATAACTCTGGGGTGCCTGAATGGCTCAGTTAGTAGGTATCTGACTTGGACTCAGGTCATGATCTTATGGTTTGTGAGTTCAAATCCCACAATGGGTGAGCACAAGCCCCACTTTGGGTGAGCCCTACTTCTCTCTCTACACCCCTCAGTCTGCCCCTCATGGGAGTCTCTCTCTCTCCCTCTGCCCTTCCTGGGATTCTCACTCTCTGTCTGCCCCTTGCTCACTTGCACCCCCACTCTAAAAAAAATAAAATAAAGATATGCGTGTTGTGTGTGTGTGTGCATGTGTATGTGTGTGTATCTGACTCTGCAGACAAGAAAATTCTAAGTTCATCATATCATAGATCTGACCTAAAAGCAGAATTATCTTGAATGTAAATGAAGTGTGGGAAAAGGAGCAGGAAGAGTTTAATCTCTCACTTTGTCACTGAAGGAAAGACCCTGCATTTTGTTTTATTTTTTATTTACTTAAAATTTTTAATGTTTATTTTTGAGAGAGACAGACAGAGACAGAGTGTCAGTGGGGGAGGGCCAGAGACAGAGACACAGAATATGAAGCAGGCTCCAGGCTCTGAGTTGTCAGCACAGAGCCGGGAGGCAGGGCTAAACCACAAGATCATGACCTCAGCCAAAGTCGGCCGCCCAACCCACTGAGCCACCCAGGTCCCCCAGCAAGTTGTTTTTAGAGTTTCAAAACACAGATGCTGAATCTCATCAGAGTTTTTTCACTTGGCCCCCTCTCTCCTGTTCCAATGTAAGTCCTTCAATTGCTGTGTGAAAGACCACAGTGCCACAAACTTGCCAGGTCCCTGTCCTTAAGAAAGACACCTTTCTTGAAACAAGGAAATGGAACCGATATCTTTAGCCAAGTGTCTCTACTGAATGCCAAAGGTTTTGGGGTTGAAAAGTGTTTCCATCTCTCCTGCGTTTTGGATGATTAGCTCCATGGATAGTGCTGGCACTGGTTAGGGAAATATTCATCTGGGGGCAGAATTCGGGGTTCCAAGCAGCACGGCATTATCCTTTGTGGGCCAGACAATACCACAGTTGGTAGGGGAATAATCACATACATTGCCTCACTTTAAATTTGTCCAGGCATTCGGCTACACAAACTATTCCTCTTCACTTGGTCCTAATTGACAAATTGACTGGGGAAAATACAAGGCAGCACTAAAGAGATTTATCTCAAATTACTGCAGGGAATTGAATTTGTGGCTCAACTGAAATAGGGAACCACTTCTGTTTAACAGGCTATAAAGAGATATCAGATGGCGTCATGATGTATGTTCCTTAGGATAACCTTTGGCATGCTACGGTGGATCCCGAGGCACTTCATGCCACAACTGATGGTAGTACTTTCTTGTGACTTTTTCTGTTAACATTCTCTGTGAATCAGAGAAGTCAAGAGGTTGGTTTCTTATCTAATAGATTTTTTGTATGCACTTATACTACCTATTGCTGTAGGACAATCAAATGAACAATGGTTTTGGTGGGAAGAAAGGGGAGATACTTGAATGGCAAAATTTAGGAGTAATAATCAATAATAAGATGTGGACTGCATTTGGTCTTCAGCTAGGCCTGGTACACTACCTGTCATTTTGTATTTTACATATATTAGGTATATAATTTGGACTTAAAGCAATTTCAACTAACATATATTAGAAAAGATTATTATTTTCCCCAAGTAATTCTCTGACCTCACTTTATTGCAAGATAGTGATGCTGATTAATGTAAAGAGAACTGGAAAAAAAAGATTAGGTAAAGATAACTACTCTTAATTGAGAAAATTTTCATAAATAATTATGACTTTTCCAGAATAATAAAAAATTTATGTGTAGAATTATTAAAAATAATTTAGTAAAGATGCTTCTACATTTTCCTTTAGATTTTCAGAGCTATCATGTTAGAGTTAAAAATATCTCAAACTTATGAAATTAAATGTTATTTCTTTTTTCTTAAGTTTATTTATTTATTTTGAGAGAGAAAACATGAGCAGGGGAGGGGTGGAGAGAGAATCCCAAGCAGGCTCCAGGCTGTCAGCGCAGAGCCTGATGTGGGGCTTGAACCCATGAACCACGAGATCATGACCTTAGCCGAGATCAAGAATCTGATGCTCAACCAACTGAGCCACCTAGGCACCCCAAGAAATTAAATGTTATTTCTATAGAAAATGCCCCTCTTGACCCGCAATTAATTTAAAATCAGCAATATTCATTTTTTAATGCTTCCAGGTTTCCACGGGGTTACCTGAATTATGTACATTATAAATGCAGTCATCCTTACGTTAGTCATCTTTCACAAAAATTATGCTAAGTTTTGGTTTTGCAAAACAACACTGAGACACTGGAAGCCTAACATTCCACACAAAGATTCATTCGCACTTGAAATGAAAGGAGGCAGAGGGAAAGGAAGAGGTTATTAAGTTATTATCAAGTTAGCATAGAAAATAAAAAACAAAATATAAGATCATTTTACGACAGCCACTATTCCAGATTTCATATGACACCTCCAAGTGGAAACGTGAAAGAAAACAAAAATGGGTAAGAAAATCCTATAGAGAATGGAAAAGAAACTAAAGCTCTTAGATGAGGAATAAGTGAAAACTAAAAAGGAATAGCAAGGTAAATGAAGGAGCTAAATGAAAAGCAGACAATTTGCATAAGAAAAACACTTGTGAAACATTCTTACCAGGATGTAAGTAAGATTGCTGCCTAGTTTCAAACTCAGGTACCATGTAACTATGCCAAGGAAAGGGAACAATGAGACAATAAACAATTCTTATCAATTGGAAGTAATGATTTCCAAAATGGAAAATTCAATAGAAAATAGAGATGATTACATGGAAGATATTCCTCAGCATGTGAATGAAAAAAACTGTAAAAAAGCAAAAATTTTAGGAAATATAGCATCATGAAAAACACAGCATCACTTCATCATTCAGCTGTTAGGAATTCTAAAAGAAAGAAGTGAGAAAATATTGGGAAGAAAATTAGCAAACAACTAACATAAGTATCTATCTGAGAGTAAAAATATTTGCATTAAGGGCCCACTGAGCAATGTCATCAACAAATCAATCAGTATCAGATTAGCAATAGCGCCTAAAATATAGCAGATATATAAGCCATATCTGTTAAGACTGGCAACAATGGATGCTAAAAAATGAAGTGATACCTTGAGAGTGTGAGAAAAGAAGATATTTGATCTATGATTCTATGCCAGCCCAATTATCAACTAACTTTGAGTGTTCAAAAAATTTTCAGAAATGCAAGGACTCAAATTTTACCATCTGTACTTTTTTTTTAATGAAGAAAAGGCTTGAAGTTTACTCTATAAAAAGAAGAGGAAAATGAGACAGTGAAATGAAATGCTGATATTAACCCAGGAAGCAAAAAAATTAATATTTTTTATTCATCAATATTTCATTAATTCTTGATTTTACAAATATCAAAACAATTCACTAACAAGTTTGTGTAAGAATTATGATATTAACACACGAAGCATGAATTATTTAGAGTATAAAAAAGAACTGATTAACCTAAATCACAGAGTGCACTATGAAGAATGCTACACTGCCTCACTGGCCTAACTGGCAGGTAGCTTCTCTGATGTTATGACAGAAGGAAGGTCCATTACCGGTGGTCACCACAGCATCCTATGACAACACTTGAAATACTGCATTTTTATGCAAAGTTACGTTATAATTGATTTTATCACTTATTACTGATATTATTTAAAGTGCTTTCCTTCTGATACACAAATATTTCATTGCTTTAAAAATGGAAACAGTTGTACTGGTATGTACTAGTTAAATGTCAGCCTTGAATGGGGCCAAGTTAGAAGAGAAAGTAAAGCTCCTAAAACAATATCTCCAAAAGTGGCGCCTGGGTGGCTCAGTCAGTTAAACATCCAACTCCTGATTTTGGCTCAGGTCATGATCTCACAGTTTGTGAGTCGGAGCCCCATGTCTGTCTCTGTGCTGACAGCGTGGAGCCTGCTTGGCATTCTCTCTCTCCCTCTCTCTCTGTCCCTCCCTTGCTTGTGCTCTCTCAAAATAAATAAACTTAAAAAAACAAGCAATATCTCCAATAAAGAATAAAATTGAGTCAAACAGTTAATAACTCAGAAAAGAAGCTGGAAGATTACTTATCTCGACAGGAAAACAGAAATGCAAGAAACTCATGGTTCAAAAGGGAAACAAGCCACAAAGATGAATTTTAAGTGAAAATAGCCTATTTAATTTTGATGCTACGTATATGCTCCTTTGAGAAGCTCAAGGATGATGATATCAGAACCCAGAACAGGGAATGTAAGTGGAGCATGATACCGATATAAAAATGAGACAATAATATGAATACTTTCATTTGAGCTCATCTTTTAAAATTATTCTTTTTCTATGACTTTTCTATCAACAGGTAATTATGGAAACAGAGGAGAGTGTGAATTGTATCAACCGTGACCAAAGACACGAGGTGGAGCTGACAGAAGTTGAGGATGCAGTTAGGAAGGACTGGTGAGAGGGACTAACAGGGAGCAAGGAATGTCTGGCTGTGCCTAGAACTGATGAAACAGTAAGGTAAGTTATACACACATTATTTAAAGTTACAAGTAGGAAAAAGAAAAAATAGTATCTCCATCAAATATTGGGAAGGGGAGGAAAGACGATATTCAACTGGAATGAATCCTCATTTTTTATAGTGGAGAAGCAATAGGTACCATCTCAAATTGCCAAAGCAACAAATAGTAATGTGTTTGTATTGCTTAGAGGAATGAAGGCGAATATTCACGCCCCAAAATTAAAAACAACAACATTTGATGGGCCCCTGGGTGGCTCAGTCGGTTAAGTGTCTGACTTTGGCACAGGTCATGATCTCACAGTTCATGAGTTCGAGCTCTGTGTTGGGCTCTTGCTGACAGTTCAGAGCCTGGAGCCTGCTTCAGATTCTGTATCTCCCTCTCTCTCCGCTCCTCCCCTGCTCACGCTCTGTCTCCCTCTCCTTCAAAAGTAAAGAAACATTAAAAAAGTTTTTAATAAAAACAACAAAATTTGAGTAGTTACGGACAGAGGATTGGAGCTTGTATGAGGTGCAGAGCAGAATAATGCAAGCATAAAGTATGTAGATTTATGAATATATAAAAAAGTATTTTAATTATTTAAAGGCTAAAGATAAAGGAGAGCCATCACAGGAGATTTATAAGATAAGCAGCATGCCCCAAGCAGCTGGAGAACGCCACCTTATAAAGGATGAATTATGGAGCTGGGTGTTTGGATGGGTACAAGAATTTTGAAAGAATGGTGGCAGGGCTAATTTTATCTCCAGTTTCTCGACAAAGGGAATTGAGGGTTAGACTGTGAAAATCAGTGCTCAGATATTTGCTGACAGTAAATACGGAACATGGAAGGAGAGCCTCATCTCCTGCATTTTATGCACTTTATATCCTTTGAGACCCACACTTATCCTAAGCTCTTCATACATTCTTATAAAAGTTAGAGAAACATGTTCTAAAGCCTTTTTTTACATTGGTTTCAGGGCTGATTTTCCTGCAAAATACAGACTTAAAATTTGCCCTGCTCTTAAAATGATTCAACTAAAACCAACTACAGAACATCTGTCTAGGGATAGAAACTGTGCAATGTGGTAAAACACAGTGTTCTTCCTACTGCATATAATGCATAATCCTTTGCCTCCTGTAAATTCTTACACCCCATTGCCTTAAGACAAAATAACAATAGCTTAGATATCTATTTAATAAAATGTGGATTTTTTTGCAGAGCAAAATCCAATGTTGTACGTAGGAGATATAAAGTAATTCAGAAAGACTAAATGTAAAGGGATGAGCAAAGGCATAACAGACAAACGAAGACAATAAGAAAACAAGGAGTTGTTTCCTGATATTCAGCAGACTACAATTCATATAAAAAGGCACTGAATGTAAAAACAAATACAGTTTATAGTACTTGCTAAAATAAAATGGAAACCAGGCTTGACGATCCTGCAAACAAACAAGACTAGTTTAGTCACATATGCAAAACTTAATCTAGCTTATTTCATGAACGTGAGCAAAATTTAACTCAGGTTATTTCTTGTAAATACCTCGATAATCACGAACGAAACTTAAGTCATCTTCCTAAAATGATACAAGAAAATCACTTTTAACCAATGCCCCACTATCTGGAAATACCCATTGTAAGTACCAATCACTGTAAAAACAACTCACCCTTGCTCACTTTAGAAGCTCTCCTGCAAGGACATGCCCTTTGAGCTTCACACCTCTTTCGGGTTTGAAGTCTCCCAATTCTTCAACAGTTTATTCCTCACTCAATGAAATATTCACATCAAGTAGAGCTCTGAGTTTTCTTTTGACAAGTTAAAAGCCACAATTCACAGAGAAGATACAGTACTAATGAAAATCTATGTACCAGAAACAGCAATCACTTTCACAAAACAAAAATCATAAGGAAGGAAAGGGGAAAAGAGAGAAACCCATTAATAACGGGAAACACCATCATAACAATCTTAATCCAAAAGAGATCAAGCGGACAAAAAACAGATAGGAATATAGAACACCTATACAACAGGACCAATAAGGTAAATATTAAAATATGTATTGTACTCTATCACTCCCAAATAGAGAATATTCCTTCTCCAACACAAATACAACTTGCACAACTACTGATCAAATACCAAGCTGTAAAGACAGCCTAGGCAAGTTCCATAAAATAGAAATAACAGAAAAAAATTTTTTGAGGACAATAAAATAGAACCAAATATTAATAATATTAATCCTGAATATTTATAAAAAGGAACTGTGCGTGAAATAATTCTTGAGTGAAAGAGGAAAATGAACTCTTAAGTCCTGTGTTTCTTAAGGAGTAATGAAAATGTAAATATAGTGTACATGGAATACATGGAATGAACTGAAAGCCACAAATTCATAAACTTACTTAAATAATAAGGAAGAACTGACCAGCGAAACAAGAAATTACAACAAAGAGACTATATGATTAATGTAAAAATGTCAATATCTATATAAAATCATTGATAATTATTTAGGAAAACACAATTTACCAAAATTGATTCCAGTCAAGACAGAAAGTTTGAGTAAATCAGTTTCCACAGAATAAATAAAGGTATCAGACTTCTACTCAACAAAAAACGGCCAAGGCCCAAAAGATTTTGTAGGGAAATGCCA
The DNA here is from genome assembly GCF_028018385.1 of Neofelis nebulosa. Taxonomy (NCBI): domain Eukaryota; kingdom Metazoa; phylum Chordata; class Mammalia; order Carnivora; family Felidae; genus Neofelis; species Neofelis nebulosa. The sequence continues at coordinate 132,260,928 of NC_080782.1, forward strand.
CCAAGTTTCTAAAAAACAGATATATTAAATGTTGTTCCAGAGGATAGAAAGTGAAGGAAAATTCCCAAACTTCTTTTATGGAACAAGTATAACATTAATATCTAAACTTAGGATCCTAAACTCAGGATCTCTCTCTTTCACACACATGTATACACACATACTGAGCTCAATTTTACCTATGAATATCAAAGCAAAAATGCTAAAGTAGAGTAACAGCAAACATAATAGTAAATTTAGATAAATAATAATGCATAATAAATAGATAGGATTTATTTCAAGAATGCAAAGATGGTTTAATAATAGGAATCCATTAGTATAATAAATTATATTAAGAGATCTAAGGAGAAAAATCAGATAACTAGCTCAGTAGATGCTTATAGGCCTTTAAAAAATTCAACATTTATTCCTTATAGAAACATTCAGTGACAGGGAACTGATATTTCTTTGTTCTGCTTTAAAAAATACATATATATATATATATATATACACACACATACATACATATACACATATATACAACATATATATACATATATATGTATATATATATATACACACACATACATACATATACATATATATACAACATATATACACATATATATATGTATTGTGTGTATATATATACATTCATACATATGTAGTGTGTGTATGTATGCATGTGGAGAGAGGAAGAGAGAATATACACACAGACACACACAAAACAGCCCTGTACTGTATTCTTCTTTTACTGGAGACCTCTGGGGAAGAAAATAAAATGACCCAGTCAAATGCCTTTGCAAACAAGATAATGTCCTAAAAACATATTAGTGTTACTTACTAGCAAGAAGATTAAAGGGAATCTTTATAAAATACTTTTAGTAGGATAGACATTTAAAAAAAAATAGTTGCTCATTTTAACTCAGAAAAATATTGTAAACAACCTAAAAACCCAAACATAGGAGAAACATTATGGTTTGAGAAATATTATTCAGATGTATAAAAGAAGAAGAAATACCTGTAAGAACAGGTATGAAGTAATTGCTAGGATACATTTTTAAGCAAAATATGTAAGAAAAAAATCAGATTTTTTTCCTACCTCTTGTATAAGAAAGATGTGCAAATTTATGTATATATGGGTTTCTAACTAAAATCCCTCACCAGAAGGAATCAGGACTCCTTAGAGGTAATACCAGATATGAAATAGGAAATGTTCAAAGCAAGTCTGGAATAATGTTTTGTGCCAGAAACTAAGGAAGTGCAAAAAATGATGTATAGAAGCCAAAGGTCACAGTAACTCTCTTGTAGGAGCTCCCACTTAACAATCATATATATATAATGATAATAGGTTATGACACGTTGAATAAAAAAGAACCTATGAGTCCTTAGAAAGAAGGGAAAACTCTTCTTGACAGAAGAAAATAAGCTAAGAAATGTGTAAGAAATGATAAATGATAAAATCACAGTTTTACAACTACTTACAGGATAACTGACTCAGGAAAACATCATTAATAAATGCTCAAACCGTTGAATGGAAATTTGTTGAAGAACAGGTATTCATACAACCTGTACAGATTATTTATAAATTAGAGTAGTGACCTTTAAAAAGCAGATGCAGAGTTGGGGCGCCTGGGTGCCTCAGTCGGTTGAGCGTCCGACTTCGGCTCAGGTCACGATCTCACGGTCCGTGAGTTCGAGCCCCGCGTCGGGCTCTGAGCTGATGGCTCAGAGCCTGGAGCCTGCTTCTGATTCTGTGTCTCCCTCTCTCTCTGCCCCTCCCCCGTTCATGCTCTGTCTCTCTCTGTCTCAAAAATAAATAAATGTTAAAAAAAAAAAAAGCAGATGCAGAGTAAGTGACATAACATTCTCTATTTGGTGGTGGTGGTGTCAAATTATGAGAGAATGTTAATAATCAGCAAATCTGAATGAATGGTATGTAGGGTTTTTTTTTTTAATGTTTATTTATTTTTGAGAGAGAGAGACAGAGTGTAAGCAGGGAGGGGCACAGAGAGAGGGAAACACAGAATCTGAAGCAGGCTCCAGGCTCTGAGCTGTCAGCACAGAGCCCAACGCAGGGCTTAAACTCATGAACCTGTGAGATCATGACCCGAGCTGAAGTTGGATGCTTAACCAATTGAGCCACCCAGGTGCCCCTATGTAGGTGGTTTTTGTAATATTCCTTCAACCTTTCTACAGGTTTGAAATGATTCAAGATAAAATATTGGGGAACGTAGAATTTTCCAATGCTTTAATATTTTGAATCTTATGACCTACTTAATTAATGATTCTAAGATTCCTTGTCTTTTCCAAGTCCGTGTAAATTTACTACCTAATTCACATTGAACTAAACTGTAATGTACATACGACTTTGCTGCTAAATGGCAGTGGTAGCACAGTACAATGGAAAGAACAATGCCTGGGAAAGAGAATCTAATCCAAGTTCTGTTGCTAACATATTTTATGAGTTCAGACAAATGTCTTTCCATCACTGAGACTCTATGACCTTATCTGTACAATGGAGAGTTTTCAAGTTGTGTTCTTAAGCATTTTTCAAACCAAGGCTTACTGTACTAGACCATCTTCAAGTTCTGATAACACTCATGCTTTTTAGGAAATTAGTTCACATGGATTATATCTCTGTAAATGAGTGGTTAATTAGCAGCATTTTGTCCATATAATTCTGGCTTCTCAGAATTGCTGTGTGATTAATCTAAAGGGAGAGGAGTTTTGAGCGTCAGAGTGAAAACAATATATTGGCTTGTGATTTTCATTTAATTTGAAGTGCAGCTGCCTGACTCACATATTCTACTATCAATTAATTTAGTCTGCAAAATCTAGCGTTGTTCTTTAAGGCAGAAAATGCTGGAGGGTGGGGGGAGTTCATATTGAGGCACTTTAAAAAAATGTTTATTTATTTTTGAGAGAGTATAAATGGGGGAGGGGCAGAGAGAGGGAGGCAGGATCTGAAGCAGGCTCCATGCTGACAGGCTGACAGCAGGGAGCCTAGCAAGAGATCATGACCTGAGCAAAAGTTGGATGCTCATCAGACTGAGCCACCCAGGTGCCCCTTTAGGCACTTTTATGGAGTCACTAACTCTCTCACCATGTTCATTTAGGTAACCCAACTGATACATAAGTATGTTTCTAAGGAAGAATAGTGTAGAAACTTCCAGATAACTGCAAGCCATCTAACCTCAGATTACTCCTCCAACTTTTCATGGACATCTGAAATCCCACAAGTGTTCCTTCACTCTTTGTTAGAATGCTGATACTAAGAAGAAATACAAGATGGCTTGTGTCATTTTAATCATGAATAACATTAATTTAACAGGTCATTTCTTTGGAAACTCAGGGATAAAGAGATGAAAGTCAGAGGACATATGGGAATGTTGGGATAAATGAGAGAAGGGAGAAAAAGCCCAGACAAAAGATGATGGGAGGCAGTGTAGACAAGCCAGTCAGACAGAGCTCTGCTGTCTCAAGGCCTTCCTGGGTGCATAAAAACCTTAAAAGATGCCTGAGGGCAAAGTCAATCTGAGCAAGAGACAAAGTGAGGTTCTTTAACTAACTCTGGACAACTGGGGCACCTGGGTGGCTCAATTGCGTCTGATTTTGGCTCGGTTATGATTTCACAATTCGTGGTTTCCAGCCCCGTGTTGGGCTCTGTGCTGACAGCTCAGAGCCTGGAGCCTGCTTCAGATTCTATGTCCCCTCTCTTTCTGTCCGTTCTCTGCATGTGTTCTGTCTCTCTCTGTCTCTCAAAAATAAATAAATGTTAAAAACAAAAAATAACCCTGGACAATCAAGAGCAGGTTACTATGATGAAAGGTATAAGTTGCTTTTATTTTTCATTCCAAATGTCATCAGCCTAGGATTAGTCAAAATTGTTCATAGACTATTGGAAATAAACTCCGCTTGTCACAAATAACCTTGACACACTTTAAAGCACAAAGTACTATGGTAGATATGGGTTAAAAAAGTCTCCAAATGGCATAATCAATCTCTCTGTGCTCTATATATTCTAAATCCTCCATCAAAATGTATTTGGCTCCGGAGGCCAAACAGTCCTTTTGAACTGCCCTTTATCTCCCATCAGTGGCCAAGTGGCCATATCTTCAGGAAAAACATTCACAGAAAAGGAGAACGGACAGGACACAGTATATATTCTGGTGGCTCCTCCTGAACGACCACATGAATCCCTTTTATAGCTTTAAAAAGAGTTTCATCCTGATTAACCATGCTTTGCTGATACATCACAAGCCTGGAATGAGCCTATAAATGGATCCCCATGTTAGGTTTCTCTGTGCACAGATATGTCCCCAGAGCCTACTTCAAATATGCCAACAGCTAACACCCTGCAAATGCAGATGCCCTACCAGCTCATCCGTTAGAAATGATCTTGTTCTATCTGGGATAGTTGGCTTGCAAACTAGAATCTAGTTCAGTCACTCTCCCTCTCTGTCCTGGCAGATAGGACGGATCCTCAGAAAGGTATCTCAAAAGCAAGAAGCATTGGGATAGGGCTGCTGTTGGAGCTGATGCATAGCTGGACAACTGATTATACTGGACCTGAGTGGTAACAATACAGCCTCTCTACCTCTCAGGGTTTTAATGGGTTTCAGAAAGTCAGATAACTCTGAATGCCATGGAAACCTCTCATCTGAAAGCTACAAGGGGATATGGAAAGTTTATTTCCTTCAGTCAGTGATTCAGTGAACTCAACATAGCATCAAAAAAAAGAAGCACTTTGGGGTCAATGCTAACGTAGACACAATTTAGACAAAAGCAGTAGAAATAGATCAGGTCCTCTTTCACTGGGGTACCCATTGGCATACCAGCCCATTAGCAATGAACAGAGAAAGAATTTTCAATATCTTTAGAGCTTATAACCATGTTGTCATCTGTAGAAGAACTACTGCCTGCAAACAAACCCATTTCCTGAATTTTGATTCTTTTGATTAACTTAAAAGAAGTTAAAGATGTAAAAGACATCATTTTTTTTTTTTGTAGATGAGTTTCTGTACTTGGCCAGATTACTGTCAGGCTTATAGTTTTATTTATCTTCTTATCTCAAGAACATGTTTGGCACAAGTTACGTCCTTTTAAATAAATGGAACATTAAACAATAGATTCTGAGACTTATTGGAGATTCGTTAAGATTTTTTTCATCCCTGTTCATAGCATTCTTCTCAGTCTAAATTAATTCCTTGGAAGAATATAAGTAGTTCTTAATACTCTCCATCAGCTTTCATAATACAATTGCATTTTCCTCTTTACAGAGGAATGTATGCAAGGGAATGTAAGTTATTTTAAAACTTCTCTGCTATTCTAAGAGAAAGGTAAATGACTAATAAAAGCAATAATCAGAGATCCAGGTTAAAATAGCAGACTGAAAACACACATCCAAAAATTTATTCTTTCCTGAAGTAGAAACAAATGGGATCTTTAAAAATAAAACACCAAAATAACAACAACAAAAATATACTCTCTCAAACATGGGAAGAAAGTAGCTACTAATTTATTAAATTAAAAACCAGATAAATGTATGACCACTGATTAAGTAGATCTAATACAACCAAACTCCTAAACCTGTAGAGGAGAATAGCTGGAAAGAGCCTGACTTACAATGAAGAATCCTCAAAAAGCTCAGAAGCTGGCAACACCAGGGACTTCTGGTATTTCCGGAAATGAGAGTGAAGGGTGAGTGAAATAATAAAATATAGAGAACATGGTAAAAGTTGATTAGAATCTTTTAAAACCTTAGATGCCCTCCCAGACTCCACAACATTGAGTCTCGCTCACTTTCCACCCCAATAGAAATATGAAAGATTATTCTTGACAGTAGTTTTAAATGAAGGACCTCTCTGCTGGTCATATTAAGCAAAGTTGTGAACCAGGGCTACTCATGTGGGATATAAATAGTGAGTGCTGAAGGCTGGAACCCTTGGGTCCATCAATCCTGTCATCCACCCCCCAGCTCCCCCCTCCCGCCATCCCAGCCCTCCCTCCTGTTCCCTACTTCCTCCATACCCTGATCTCTGGCAGCAAAAATCTCCACCCTCTAGGCTGGGGACTGGGAGACTTTACTTTGGGACACCTGATTAGCCCAGAAAGAAATATATAAAGATACTGACATATGGAGCTTCGCAGCTAATGGTCTCCCAAGACCAACCTACTGTGAAATCTGCAAGCCTCATTCCCATACTCAGAGCATTCCATCAGTTTTTAAACCTACCCTAGAAGCAGACAAGAAAGAATCCATAAACATCTAAGGAAAGTCTGTAACAGGAAGACAGCAATCAAAACAAATAATCATAATGAACAAAGCAAAAAAAAAAAAAAGACTTGGAAGACAATGTCTGAATGCAAGAAGAAAACAAAAGGAAAACAACTATTATTGATATCTTCCCAAATATGAAAGAAGGCATGACATCCCTGATCAGGTCAGGAAATAATAAGAAAGAAACAGTTAAAGAACAGAAAAGTAGTTCTTAGCAATAAAAAAAAGATGGCAGAAATGAAAAATATCAACATACAGGTTAGAAGATTAATTTCTCACAGAAAATAGAGCAAAAAGACAAAGAGAGAAAAAGGAGGATGTAAAGTTAAGAATAAAAGGAGCAATGTAGGAGGTTCAATATCCAAAAAATAGCAGCTCATTAGGAAAGTACTGAGAAAACAGAAGAAAATAATCCATGAAATAATTCAAGGAAATGTCCCAAGATTAAAGGGGAGATTGAAAGGTCCCACTGTGAGCCAAACACAGTAGATGAAAATAGATTCACATTAAAATACAACCTTTAGAACTTTACTGGGAAAAAAAGAAGATCCTAAAACTCTTCATAGAGAGAGAAAAAAATCATAAATCAAAATGAATTATCTGTGGAATAACAAAGAAAATAGAACAATTAACTTCAAAACTCTGAAGGGAAATTATTTTCCAACTAGATTACCATGTCTAATCAAACTCACCATCAATAAAGGTATTTTGAAACAAGCACCAACAAAAGCAATGAAACAATCTCCTAAACAGTCTTTAGTGCACAACCAAAATGGGGAAGCAGATTAAGAAAGCAGTTTACAAGGCACAGAAGACAGAGGAATTGCAAGTGGTCCGCTGAGAACCGGGTATGGAGCTGTATCAGTTAATGTACATGATAAGCACTATAATAAACTGGTCTACCAAATACAGTGGTTTAAGGAAGGCAGAAATCTCTTTTTCTCTCATGTAACACCCCCGAGTCGAGCAAGGATGTTGGTGGGACATCTGTGCTTCACGCATTCAGGGACCTGCACTCCCTTTGTCTTCTTGCCCATCCAGATTGTCGGACAATCCTGCATATTCAAAACTTGAGAACATATCTATGTACCCACTTGTTGGAGAAGGGATGTACCTAAATCCAGAGTAAAAATACAGTACTTTATACACCCTACTTACACTCTGATACAGTCAGTGATAACTTGGTCACATGATCACACCTACCAGAAGAGAACTTATGTGATATAGTTCCTATCTATACAATCATGTGTCCAGATTAACTTCTCTTATTACAGAAGACAGAAACAGACTTTGTGAAATAGTAGTCTCTACCATAAAGACCAATCAGTTCAGGTTGCACCATGTTGTAAAAACTTGTGGATCAGAACACCATAGGTTCTCTATATCCATGGCCATCCCTCCCTACAGAGTGAATGGAGACATAAAATGAAAATTAGTAGGATCACAAGTTTTAAACACAGGATCTTCAGTAATTCTGATATATGATAGACAGTCAACAGTGAAACAATATAGAAGTGTGTTCCTAACATGAATAGTGACATAATAGCTAGAACCTTTGGGCCCTCTTCAATGCAGCATAGAAGAAACCATAAATATTCCCAGTGAAGAGAAACTTCCTAATTCCTAATATATGCATACGTTTGTATTTGCATAGAATATCTCTGTTAAGGATATATAAGGAGCCCCTAACAGTGGGTGCTTATCAGAAGGAGATCTGGTAATATTTTCACTGGTTTCTTTCTTTTTGTTTTCCTTTTAATTATATATATCATACATTTTTATCTCATACAAGAATGAAAGAAGAATTTTTATCCCATCTAAGAATAAAATAAAATCAATTCCCTAAAAAAAGAAATACAAGTGCTTATACCCTCTGGCCAGCTAATTCTAGTTCTAGGAATTTACCCTAAAGATATACCAGTACAGAATTTTTTATAGTTAAAAAAGAAAAGAAACCTAAATATTCAACAGTAGGAGACTGTGTGGAATTAATTATGCATATCTATACAATGGAATACAACACAGCCTCAAAAAGGCATACATTGTGGAAATTATCTAAAACCAAAATATAAATTGTGATCAGTAACTACATGAATGATTAAATGAATGTAGTCTTTGGCTCTGATCACAACTTGATTTCACAAACATTTAAAATATTAGTTTGAATAAAAAGACAGCCTTAGAGTGAAAATGTAATGGCATAAAGTGAAATTTAAAACACGTAGGAAAGCACAGTTGTTCACCTTTCTCTGTGAATCAAAGTCTGCTCAAAATCACACTTTTGTGTAAAAAAGCAATGGCAATCATACGGCTGACTCATAAAAGTATTATAGGAAGTCAGCAAAAACACTGGATTTGGTGTTTTTGACTTGGGTCAGGGCTCAGCTCTTTCATGTACTGTCTTGGCAGCCAATGCTGTAACAGACACAAAAGGTCAAAACCTAGAGCTCAGTGAGGTTGGACTGGTAGGAAGGAGGAGAGAAGATATAACACTACAGTCCATGTGGATAATGGACCTAGTTACCCTGGAAGTTCAATATGGGGAACTAGAAATAACAGAGATAAAAATTGGTGTCCAGGGTTAGAAAAGATACAGGATAGAGGTGCCTGATTGGCTCAGTAGGTTAAGCGACAGACTTCAGCTCAGGTCATGATCTTGCAGTTTGTGAGTTTGAGACCTGCATCAGGCTCTGCAATGACAGCTCAGAGCCTGGAGCCCATTTGGGATTCTGTGCCTCCTTCTCTTTCTGCCCCTCCCCCACTCACACTCTGTCTCTCTCCTTCAAAAATAAATAAACATTAAAAAAATAAAATAATAAAAAAGAAAAGATACAGGATGATAAAACTAAGTCCTGCAAGAGACTGATCCTTTGGTACCTGGTGTTTTCAATAAGCTCTCTGGGCACAGGCATGCTGGTACTTTGTGTAAGATGTCTCCAGGTGCTGATTGGTGTTTCTGTAATCCTGGCAAAGGAATCTCACCTCTAGGAGCCTCGATTTCCTCATCTGTGATGTGTAAATAACAATATATATCCTGAAATGAGGGAGGAAAAGGACTCTTACAAATGTAAAATAGTATTAATTTATTTACTACCAGCTGTTTAGGGCTACTACATTGAGCTACAATAAGAATTACTTTTCTGTTAGCAGGACTCATTCCATCTCTATATGTGCAGAGCAACTGTGAAATCCAGTCTACTGCTGATTTTCAGCATTTTACTGTGGCTTCTTCTTTCTGGAGGCTGTGCTTCATGGTGTCCTGATAACTTTCCTAACTCAGACCCAAGTTGAGAGTTCCCTCAAGCTTATTCCTGTAATAACTTTGTGTCTTATTGTCTGATATTTATGCCCCAAGCAATTAACTTCGTAAGACTAACACAAAGAATGTGAGATAGCTGTAATATCTTAGGATTTTCTTGCAGAAGTTCCTGTGCAATTAGGGACAAGAATGGTTCTTCAAAATTGTCTGCGGTAGCTTCAACTGTAAAATCATTCCACAATTTAGTTAGAAAATCAACAGTTCAGGGGCACCTGGGTAGCTCAGTCGGTTGAGTGTCCGACTTCGGCTTAGGTCACGATTTCGTGGTTCGTGAATTGGAGCCCTGTGTTGGGCTCTGTGCTGACAGCTCAGAGCCTGCAGCCTGCTTTGGATTCCGTGTCTCCCTCTTTCTGCCCCTTCCCCACCTACACTCTGTCTTTCTCTCAAATAAACATTAAAAAAAATTAAAAAAAAAAGATCAACAGTTCACTGGTTCATGTTCTGCCTGCATTCCACCAATGTGCATGGTAGCTGTTAGCATTCATAATGCTTATTTATTAAATGACCATAGGTCACCACCTTTTGTTCCTTCTAATATGTAGATGATTTTAAATAAAAACACATAGCGAAATGTCTGTGACGTTCTACAAATAGGGTTTAAACATCCTGAATAGAAATCACTGTATTTTCCAAACATCATTTGTTGAAGAGACTATCTTTTTTCCCATTGGATAGTTATTCCTACTTTGTCAAAGATTAATTGACCATATAGTTTTGGGTTCATTTCTGGGCTTTCTAGTCTGTCCCATTGGTCTATGTATCTGTTTTTGTACTAGTACCATACTGTCTTGATCTCTATAGCTTTGTAATATAACTTGAAGTCCGGAATTATGATGTCTCCAGCTTTGTTTTTATTTTTCAAGGCTGCTTTGGCTATTTGGAGTCTCTTGTTCCACCCAAAGTTTATGATTGTTTGTTCTAGCTCTGTGAAAAATGCTGCTGGTATTTTGATAGGGATTACATAAAATGTGTAGATTGCTTTGTGTAGTGTAGACATTTTAACAATCTTTATTCTTCTGATCCATGAATATGGAATGTCTTTACATTTCCTTGTGTTCTCTTCAATTTCTTTCATTAGTGTTCTACGGTTTTCAGAGTACAGTTCTTTTACCTCTTTGGTTAGGTTTATTCCTAGGTATCTTATTGTTTTTGGTGCAATGGGATAGATTGGTGTAAATGGGATTGATTGATGGTGTAAATGGGATTGATTCCTTAATTTCTCTTCCTGCTGTTTCATTATTGGGTGTACAGAAGTGCAACAGATTTCTGTATGTTGATTTTATATCCTGTGACTTTAAATTTGGGTATCAGTTCTAGCAATTTTTGGGTGGAGTCTTTTGGGTATTCTATACAGAGTTTCATGTCATCTGCAAATAGTGAAGTTTTACTTCTCCCTTGCTGATTTGGATGCCTTTTATTTCTTTTTGTTGTTTGCTATGGCTAGGAATTCCAGTATTGTATTAAATCACAGTGGCAAGAATGGACTGACCATAGAGAAAAAGGTCTCAGTTTTCCCTCACTGAGGATGATTCTAGCTGTGGGTTTGGGAAAACTGGACAGCAACATGCAAAAGAATGAAACTGGACCAATTTCTTTTTTTTTTTTTTAATGTTTATTTATTTTTGAGAGAGAGAAAAAGACAGAGTACGAACAGGGGAGGGGCAGAGAGACAGAGAGAGAGAGACACAGAATCCAAAGTAGGCTCCAGGTTCCAACCTGTCAGCACAGAGCCTGATGCAGGGCTTGAACCCATAAACCATTAAATCACCACCTGAGCTGAAGTTGGATGCCCAACCAACTGAGCCACCCTGGTAACCCTGGAACACTTTCTTACACCAGCACAAAAATAAATTCAAAATGGATTAAAGATCTAAATATGAGACCTGAAACCATAAAAATCCTAGAGCAGAACATAGGCTGTAACCTCTTTGATCAGCTATAGCCAACTTCTTTCTAGATATGTCTCCTGAGATAAGAGGGGGAAAAAAGCAAAAATAAATTATTGGGATTTCATCAAAATAAAAAGCTTCTGCACAGCGAGGGAAGCAATCAGTGAAACTAAAAGTCTACCTACAGAATGGGAGGATATGTTTGCAAATGACATATCCCATAAAGGGTTAGTATCCAAAATATATAAACATATAAAATATACAACTCAACAACAAAAAACCAATCCAGTTAAAAAATGGGAAGAAGACATGAATAGATATTTTTCCAAAGAAAACATACAGATGGCCATAGACTCATGAAAAGATGATTAACATCAGTCATCATCAGGGAAATAAAAATTGAAACTACAATAAGATATCACCTCACACCTGTCAGAACAGCTAAAATGAACAACACAACAACAGATGTTGGTGAGGATGTAGAGAAAGGAGAAGTCTCTTGCACTGTTGTTGGGAATGCAAACCGATGCAGTCACTCTGAAAAACACTATGGAGATTCTTCAAAAAATTAAAAACAGAACTACCCTATGATCCCAGCAATTGCACTACTAGGTATTTACCCAAAGAATACAGAAATGCTAGTTTAAAGGGATACATGCACCCCAGGGTTTATAGCAGCCTGATCTACAATAGCCAAACTATGGAAAGAGCCCAGGTATCCATCAAATGATGAATGGATAAAGAAGGTGGGTGAGATATATATATATACATACACATGTATCTACATGTATATATATATATATATATATATATATATATATATACACGTGTATGTAGATATATATACCATGAATATTACTTTAGCACAGAAAATAATGAATTCTTTAAAACATTTTTTTAATGTTTATTTATTTTTGAGAGAGAGAGAGACAGAGCACAAGCACGGGAGGGGCAGAGAGAGAGGTAGACACAATCTGAAGCAGGCTTCAGGATCTGAGCTATCAGCACAGAGCCCGATGGGGGGGCTTGAACTCACAAACTGTGAGATCATGACCTGAGCCAAAGTCGGATGCTTAACTGACTGAGCCACCCAGGCACCCCGAAAAAAAATGAATTCTTGCCATTTGTAATGACATGGATTGAGCTGGAGAGTATTATGCTAAGCAAAATAAGTCAGTCAAAGACAAATACCATATGATTTCATTCATATGTGGAATTTAAGAAACAAAATATATGAGCAAAGGAAAAATAAAGAGAGAAAGAGGTAAACCAAGAAACAGACTCTTAACTATAGAGAATAAGCTAATGGTTACCAGAGGAGGATGGGATAGGAGGATGGATTAAATAGGTGATGGGGATTAAAGGAGGGCACTTACTGTGTGAGCACCAGGATTGTATGGAAATACTGAATCACTGTATTGTACACCTGAAACTAATATTACACTGTATGTTAATTAACCTGAATTTACATAAAAACTTAAAAAAAATTGGGGCATGAGCGTGGATCAATCAGTTGGGCATCCGACTTCGGCTCAGGTCATCATCTCGTGGTCTGTGAGTTTGAGCCCCACGTCAGGCTCTGGGCTGACAGATCTGAGCCTGGAGCCTGCTTCAGATTCTATGTCTTCCTCTCTCTCTGCCCTTCCCCCACTCATGTTCTGTCTCTCTCTCTCTCTCAAAAATCAATAAACACGAAAAAAATTAAAAAAGAAAAAAACAAACAAAAAACTTAAAAAAAGAGAGAAAGCTGAAAAGAAATCACTGTATTTTGATCAGGTATGTCTTGGAAATGACCATCTTGGTAAGAAGTAGCTATGCTGGACAGACATATTGCACCTTAGGGTGTGCGCCCATAGTAATTGCTACAGTCTGAAAAAATGAACATGTTGAATTAACAGAAATTTAGGTCAGGAAAAAGTAAGCATTTTATAGTGCCATAAATTCAGAAGCAAAACACAGAGATTTATCACTGTGGCAGAAATGGTTAATTGCTTCACAAACCCCATTTTCCCTTTCTGCTCATTTCTATCTGGGCAGTTTGCCACCCAGCGAAAAGCATGTATTCCCCAGTCTCCCTGACTGTGTGGCAATTCCTTGCCTCAAATCCTCTATAAAACTTAATGGAGGATGAATAAATACATACAAAAAAAATTGTAAACTTACTTATTTGTTTCAACAGCCTGGGAAGATGGTAAATCTTGTTTTTCAGCTAAGAGCCTCTCTAACCTGAGCAATGGAGCAAGGTGATGAGAGTTGGCAAAGTAATTAAGTTTGTTTGACCTGAACATATGTGCATTTGCCCATTTCTTTTTTTTTTAAATTTTTTTTTTCAACGTTTTTTTAATTTATTTTTGGGACAGAGAGAGACAGAGCATGAACGGGGGAGGGGCAGAGAGAGAGGGAGACACAGAATCGGAAACAGGCTCCAGGCTCCGAGCCATCAGCCCAGAGCCTGACGCGGGGCTCGAACTCACAGACCGCGAGATCGTGACCTGGCTGAAGTCGGACGCTTAACCGACTGCGCCACCCAGGCGCCCCGCCCATTTCTTATCATAAACCACAGCCAGAAGATGAAAAGGAGCAAACAAATCCGGAGCCAGGTATGTAACTCCAATGATGGTCTTCTGCTACTATAACGTATTTGACAAGACACCCTTGTTCTTCTGAGACCAGAGAGAAAAGGTAAGAAAGCATGGAGATTTAGAAAAGGGTCAGACACAATGTTCAGAAAATTGTATCTCCTCCTGCCAATTCTGATCTCAGATCCTACTGCAGACACCAAAATGCGTTTGTTCACCTTGGTTCCCCAAATCTGTGTTCAGTGTCTGCTCTTGGCCCTATCCTTTGGGAAGTTTATCCCCAGGTCTCCCAATTCCTGCTTCAGAACTCCTGTAGTTCAAAAAGATACTAATTTGCTATGCAACTACACCAAATAATGAAGTTGGAGCTGGAGTGTCCTGAAATAAAATAATATGGCTTCGTTTTCTAAAACTGTGTATTGTAATAAAAAAAATCTGGACATAGATATCAGTATATCTAAGGACTCAATCTTGTGGCATCAAAGTATTAACATTTTCAATTTTATAAATGAAGCATATAAAGAGTAAGAGACTTGTCAAAGACCACTTTACTTGTTTGCTAAGAAAAGACAAGGGGGAAAAAAAGGAACAGAAAAGACCAAATATTTTTCCAGGTAATTTCTTGTCTCCTAAAAATTGCTCTTTTCTATATTTCACGGAAGATGGTCACTTAGGCTCCTACCAAAAGAAAGAAATACATTGCAGGAATTTCTTCATTGTTACTTATCACCAAGGGTAGTCATGGTATACTAGTGAAATACTGGCAGAACACTGTTGTGTAATATACTACCCAAAATTCAGAGGCTTAAAAAACAGTCATTTATTCTCATAGATCTGCAGATCAATTAGGACGGCTCTGCATGAGACTCTGGTCACTAGGATAGACTAGGCAGCTCTCCTTCACCTCCCTCTCACCCTTTTCCCAGGATCAGTAAGCTAACTAAAGAACTAACATGAAAGTCTGTCTCATGGTAATGACTGAGGCACAAGAAGGCAGGTCGAAACACACGATGCCTTTTTTGATGCTTCCAGTGGCCAAAACAAGTTACATGGTCAAACCCAACATCAGGAAGGTAGGAAAATACACATCACCCACGGAGGGAGGGGGCACTGTAAAGAATGTGGCAAAACAGGTGGAGGTACAAGCCTGTCAGGAAGTGGTGGCAGCCAGGGCCAGGAGTTGGGAGAATGTCAGGGGAAGAGTTGGAATGATAATCCAGGTTACCATAATGTATTGGAAGAAATGCAAGATTTTATAAAGGTATATTATTTGCAATCAATGCTTATCACAGATGAAGTTCACAACATATTGTTGGACACTTTTTTAAATTCCTTTAAGGGATTACATTTTCTAAAGGAGCCAAGTGTAGACCAAACACAAATGTTTTTTTAGGAACATTGGTAAAGAAGACAAAGAACTTGATTGATAAAAATTGACGGCCAGCAGTGTTTTTAAAAGTAGATCATTTCAGCAGCAGATAAATACTAATTACATAAACAAACAAACAAAAAGGATGAAGTAGGTGAAGTTGGATGAATACTGAAGAGTTTTAAAATGTCGGTTCAATTAATAAAATGTGTTCATCACCAAGGGTGTGTGTGTGTGGGGGGGGGGGGGATGTGTGTGTGTGTGTGTGTGGGTGTGTACGTAACAAGTATTTTTTTCATGCTGTGTTATCTAATTGTTAATAAAGTATTATGACTCTTGGGGTGCTTTTCTGGCTCCGTCGGTGTGGCGTGTAACTCTTGATCTTGGAGTCGTGGGTTTGAGCCCCACAATGAGCACAGCAATCACTTAAACAAATACAATCTTAAAAAAAAGTATTATGGCTCTTTACCAAGTAATTGTTGTAAGATACCAGGCACAAAGATTATTCCTCCAGTATTCCTTAAGAAGTCAGCAAGGAAAAAGCAGAGAGATTTTTCTTAACTGTTGTTTTGTATTTGTTTTTTGTCGATATTGTTGGTAAGCTCAAAGAGGCAATGATAATGAGGCTAACTTTTTATTTCAAAATGAACTGTCATATCTTGTGATACTTCTTAAATATGATAATGTAGAGATTCTTTGCTAAATAATATGATTTAATTGATAAGGAGCATACCTGCTTCTACAATCACAGCTGTGTGGTGCAGTACTGCTGAGTATTTACCATAAAACTGTCAAGAATCTGAATTTAATTTATTGTCCAACCTTGCTGGGAAAAAACTCTACGGGGCTCCTCTGGAATCATCTAGTACTTCATTTACAACTACTTGTTCAGAACATATTAACACCAGAAAAAAAAATTACATAAGTTTTTATCATTTGGTCAAGGAATTTTTTTCCAAAGAATTAAAAAAATAAAAGTGAGGGGCGCCTGGGTGGCGCAGTCGGTTAAGCGTCCGACTTCAGCCAGGTCACGATCTCGCGGTCCGTGAGTTCGAGCCCCGCGTCAGGCTCTGGGCTGATGGCTCGGAGCCTGGAGCCTGTTTCCGCTTCTGTGTCTCCCTCTCTCTCTGCCCCTCCCCCGTTCATGCTCTGTCTCTCTCTGTCCCAAAAATAAATAAATTAATTAAAAAAATAATAATAAAATAAAATAAAAGTGAGGCCTGCTCTCTTCTTCACTGTTCAGTGAAGTAACACATATTAAAGAAATGAGTGTTATTTATTTTTTGATACTTCAATTGTATCAAATTAGCACTTCTGATCATAGTGGAGAATACATTTGCAGTCATTCTGACTCTCCATGTAGAGATTACACTGAATTTTAGGAATTGACTCACTGAGAGAAAAAACAAAACAAAACACTGTTTCAGATTTGATTTATGGAGGTGCTCAAACAGGCTAAAGAAGATCACAGTGAAGGTCACTTATAAGCTCTGCAATGAATCGAAGTTTTCTGTCTTTTTTTTTGCAGACAGTTCATTGCTATTACAAGCAGTCTCTCTGAAGCCCAATTCATGGACATTTCAACCACTGCCTGAGTATAAGGCAACCAAAACAATGTCTCTGGCCTCCATGATGCCTTGGTGGTTTTCATTTGATTATTCTTTGTTCTCAAAAAATAGGACACTCTTAAGCGTTTTTGAGGAACAACTAAATATGAATGTAGAGCATATTAGGAATGTTTACATCTGGTACATCAATTCTAAAGAATTTCAAAACAGGTAGACTGTTTGTATCCTCTTTTATTACAGGTACTTAACACAATCTTGGAATATTATGTGTGCTCTATTAACATTTGTTAAATAAAATAATGAAACAGTACTAAAGCCAACAGCTTGTTTCAAATTAAAAGAAGTATTTTGGCAAACAAAGGACATGGATTTTCAAAAATGGCCTTAATGTTGGTATTATACAAATAAAAATAAAATGTAGTCTATTATCTGTAATATCATTAAGGACACTCTTTTTCTTTGTTGTAGTCAAAATAGGCAAGAAACAATGATCAATCTCCATTAATTTCTCTTAAAAAACATCATGCTATCCAAATCAATGGAATATTATCCTTACTGATTATAGTGGCTTGAATGTTCAACAATACACACGTTTTTTTTTCGTAGTTGTTCACAAAAATCACAATCTCAACATGTTCTTTATTTCATGGAGACCTAACAGTGGATATCTCAGACTTAAAGACCCCCAGCTACCTCAGTGATTACCAAGTATAGGATTTATTTTAGCCATTACTTGCTTTATTTATGATTTTAGTTTAATTGCTTCTAGTCTTTTATTTATACATATCTTTACGGAATGAATATAATACTCTGTACACAAAAGAGCTATCATTGCTTTTGAAATTTAAACTTAGAATGCAAGCATTTCCCTGTGCTATCAAAACTTTAGTAAGTCATATTCTAATAGTACATAATAGTCAATTAGATATATTTACCAAATCCTGTATCTCTACTCCCTAATTGTAAACTTACTATACTACTTTTCATTTTAAATCATTATATACAATACTGTCATGTACATAGGTACAGATATTATGGCTTTAGGCATTGTAGATTTTTTTTTTTAGGCTAGATTCCATATGTGAAATTATTGGGCCAAATATAGGTTTTGAAACATTTTGTTCAAATTCCCAAATCACTTTTCTAAAAAGTTAAGGACAGATAATTCCTTATCTGAGTGGTAGCCTCATTTCCATCTCACCAGCATTTAGCTTGGTCTTATTTTAAAGGGGATTTGCTAATGTGAAAGATGAAAACATTATTATTGCTTTATATCTACAATTCTTTCATTACTAATAAGGTTAATTCACTTGTCCGAATGATTATTTGTATATGGACAATGTCCAATCTATGACTGAATAATATCCAAATAAGATTCCTTGCAGGTTCCATTTAGTTGCCTTTTCATTTGATATAAGAAATCGACTTTCCTCTCATTGGGTGAAAATTTGGTAGTTAAATACTTACCATGTACTACTATTACCCTGGCAACTGGAGCCAGGCATCATCTGACCCTTTTCTGGATGCACCTTTCTCTAGAAGGCAGGAAGTCCAAGGGGACAAGGGGACATGCTACCTGAAGCCTGTGCCCCTCGCCACCACAATCTAGGTTCCCCACACCTGGCGTTCCCTGTATGAATGACTCCAAGTCTATTTCAGAGGTTGCTTGGGCCCCTTCCATGACTCTATCCTCCTGAGGGCTTCCATCTGTAGGCTTGCCCTGGAACTTCCAATGTTAACAACAAGCCCAACATGGACTCTTCCATATCTTACCTATTGAGTAGATTGTTTTTGACCTTAGTCACAAAATTAATCTGTGGAACTTTTATATTTATGCTCAGCAAGTTGCAGGGCCAAGTTATTAAATGCATGGGATTTGGGAGAAGTATGGATTTGAATCCTAGCTCTGCCACTTACTAGTTCTGAGACTTTAAGCAACTTAATGAATCTAACCTCATGGAGCCTCAAATCTAGAATGTAGATATTTTCTAATATTAGAATTATGGAATTATTTAGTGTTTATGGTGTTTAGTGTATAATAATCACTTGATAAGTTATAGCTTTCATTATGAGAAGAAATAATCAAGTATTAGGAAAAATATGCATTTTCTTCATCTTTTGAGTATTCAGGCAGAAGATGTGCTGTGAAATCTGTGTATATACGTCTGTGTTCACAAATATGATCATAGAGAAATAGGTTTAAACTAAAAATTGAATGTTAAAGATTGACTGAGTTTGGCTTGAAAGGTACAGAAGTAGCAAAGACATATTCAACCTACTTTGTATGAAATAATAAGATGATCTATTATAGGAGAATCAAACTGAAAATAAGCAAGTGTTACATTCACATTGTATTCTTATGAGAGTAATCACTTTGGACTACTATTTCCCTATCTATAAAATGGCAATAATGATATTTCTCTGCCCACATGATAGTACAATGATATATTTATGTTTATATGAATATATAGATAAATTATAAAATGCTATTCACCTTTAATAGTATTAGTAAGAGTAGTATCTAAGGTAATTGTATGTGGTCCTGTGATGGGTTTATATTCACTAGTCTAGTTAGAATATTTTCACCCAAAAGGTACACATATTCATTTTGGCTTTCAGGATGTCTTGTTGCACTGGCATTAAAAATTAAATGGAGGGGCACCTGGGTGGCTTAGTAGGTTTATCATCTGACTCTTGATTTCAGCTCAGGTCGTGATCCCAGGGTTGTGGGATCAAGTCCTGCTTTGGGCTCTGTGCTGAGTGTGGAGACTGCTTAGGATTCTCTCTCCCCCCTGTGCCACTCTCCACAGCTCATACACTCTCTCTCATTCTCTCTAAAATAACAAAACAAAAAAAAAAGAAAGAAAAAGAAAATAAATATATTCAGTGAGACTAGAAGAGATGAAGTGAGTCTGAAACTTTTAACTTTGGGGACATGGGATTGAATTCAGCCCAATCCAATTGTGGTTAAAAACCTCCAGATAGGAGAATGAGAGTAATATGCCTCATTATGTGAGTGTGTGTGTGTGAGATAGAGAGAGAGAGAGAGAGAGAGAGAGAGAGAGAGAGAAAGGGAGAGAGAGAGAGAGAGAGAGAGAGAGAGAGAGAGAGAGAGGAGGAGGCTATGCTATGCCTTGCAGAAACGGTAGTCAGAAACTAGTTATCATTATGATTCATTCTGTTTAAAAAAATTAAAAAAAACCTCTAAACCTAAGAAACATAAATAGAGCAATAGGTTAAAAACAAATTGTAGAGGGGCGCCTGGGTGGCTCAGTCAGGTGACCATCTGACTTCGGCTCAGGTCATGATCTCACAGCTCATGGGTTCCAGCCCTGCATCAGGCTCTGTGCGGACAGCTCAGAGCCTAGAGCCTGCTTCAGATTCTGTGTCTCTGTCTCTCTCTCTGCCCCTCCCCTGCTTGTGTTTCTCTCTCTCTCTCAAAAATAAATAAACATTAAAAACAAATTGTAGAGGGAGAGGAAAAACTGTCATAATCCTAACTTAACATTAACATTCTTGGTTTCTTCAAGTATGGATATTGATAACTTACCTTTCACAAGTAAAGTACACTGGCACTATTGGGTCCATTTGGCCTTCTCCTTCCCCTCATCCTATTAATGAGGCTAGAATTTAAAGTTTGAATCAAGGTTGGATGCATGTTTTTATTTTGTGTTCATTAATCCCAGCTTCCTTCTTTCTTTCTTTCTTTCTTTCTTTCTTTCTTTCTTTCTTTCTTTCTTTCTTTCTTTCTTTCTTTCTTTCTTTCTTTCCAACAAAAATAACCTTTACCAAGATATTTGATTTTGATCACCTTTACTTCACATGTATCTTGCATCATCTTATAAAATTGTTTCTTGTTTCTCAAAAGTGCTCTTAATATCCATCTTTGTGTGACAGTCCTTCTGAGGTGTTTATTTTTTAAATGCCTGAGAGTATTTTCATTATATATCCCTATCTGAATGGTAATGTGGCTAGACATAAAATTGTAGATCAAAGCACCCCTCTTTTTATACTTTAAAAATATTACCCCATTGTCTTCTTTCTTTTAGTATTACTGGTGAAAAGTTTAAAGTTACTATTTTTTTTCCTTTGTAGGTAATCCTCTAAAGTTATGTAGTATTCTTTGTTTCTGATATTCCTACATTTCTCTACAATGTTTGTATGTGTGGATTTTTTTCTTTTTCTTTTTTCTTGATGTTCTATGAAACCCTTATAACTGAAGCTTACTTTTTTTTAATACTGGGAAAGGTATTTCCATTATTTCTTTAAATATTTTCTTCTCTTCATTTTTAATTTTTTTTCTTTCTGACACTTCCATTATGTCTTCTATTTCTATCCTTCAAATCTCTTTAGCCTTTCTTTTTATTATTTAAGCTCTTCATTATTTCCTGAGGACTCTGGAGGATTTCTGACAATGTGACTTCACAATTTAACTAAACTGGTCTTAGGTGTATCCTTCATATTATTATCTTATATATTAGTTTTCACATTTCAAATAATTTTTCATGCCTAATATTTCCACTTGGTTATTCTTAATGATTCTAGTTGTGTTTCATATTGCTAATATCATTCCTTATCTCTTTAAATTTAGCATGTTTATTTTTTTAATGTTTATTTTTGAGAGAGAGAGACAAAGACAGAATGAGCGGGGGAGGGGCAGAGGGAGAAGGGGACAGAGGATCTGACAGCAGGGATCCAGATGTGGGGCCTGAACTAACTGTGAGATTATGACCTGAGCCAAAGTTGGACACTTGACTGACTGAGCCCCCAGGTGCCCCCAGCATGTTTAATTCATTGATTCAAGCACTAGTTGGAATAGATTATGATGCAGCATGAAAAAATCTCCTAAACTCAGTGGTTTAGCTCATAGAAAGTCTACTATATATCCAGGCAATGCCTCAGGGCAACACATGTGGTATCACAGGAATCTAGATGGTTGCAGGTTCCACCATAATGTTGTCAAATCATCTGGAACATGCAACCTATATGGCAAACACAGCAGGAAAAAAGCACTCTGGAGAATCTTGTACTGGCAATGAAAAACTTCACCCAGAAATCATAAATCATAACTCATAACTTTGATTCATAAAAAAAAGGGACCCAGTACTAATCACATGGTCCTGCTTAACTACAAAGGTGGAAAAGTGTAATGCTCTTATTCCCCTGGAAAGAGAAGAATCTAATGCAGATGAACATTACAAATTGCTACAGTCCCTCTGTTCTGGTACTTCTGTTCAGGTTACATACTCTGTTCTGTTTATTAATTTCCTTTTGAGGTTGTTTAACTCAGGTGTAAAGAAGAGTCACCATGGTAATGGTTAACTTGATGTGTCAGCTTGGTAGGCCATGGTACCCAGATATTTGGTCAAACATTATTCTAGATGTTTCTGTGAAGGTGCTTTTTTTAGATGAATGAACATTTAAATTAATAGACTTTGAATAAAATAGACTACAATGTGGGTGGACCTCATCCAATCAGGTGAAGGTCTAGTTAGAAAAAAACTAACCGCTCTGTAGAAAGAAAGAATTCTGCCAGCAGACTCTCTTTGTACTGGAACTACAACACTGACTCTTCTCTGGGTCTTTAGGCCGCTCTGAAGGTTATGGACTTGCTAACCTCCACTATCAAGTGAGACAATTCCTTAAAACAAATGTCTCTCTCTCTCTCTCTCCATACATATGTATTGGTTTTATTTCTCTGAAGAACCCTGACTATTACACGATAAAGCCTGAGAGTCATGGACTCTCACTAGCAAGTGGTTGCATATTTTTGTACATATGCAAAAGTAAGATACTTAACATGCAATGAGTCAAGACTGCTGTATCTTTCCACTCCATTTCCATTCCAATATATATGATTTGTGGTAACTTCTGAGTATGGTTATTACTAGCTGTACCTGTGTAAAAATAGCTTCCAGAAATAGTACACTGTGCCAATTCATCCTGCATCATGACATCGAACAGGTCATATTGTATTATGAAAATGTTCTATTGTGTCCAGCATTGAGAGTATGAAGGAAGTGGTGTGGAAAGCACAAGGCAGAAAATGATACATAAAAAATTATTCTAATCACCAGATATAGAAGATTCTAAGAGGAGAAGTTGTTTTTCATTGACCCCTACTCAAAATGCAAGTTCTCTGTTTTTAGGAATATAACCAAAAATTGAAAATATACAAAATTTCAAATGTAACATAAAACTTCTCTTTTTTGATACAACTCATGCAAAGCAGGATTAATCAGATGTCCTTCAATCTGCTCAAAGCAGAAAACTATAGCAGGATTAAAGGTACTTAAGTGGCGTGCCTGGGTGGTTCAGTCACTTGAGCATCTGACTCTTGATTTTTGATCAGGCCATGATCTCATGGTTCTTGATATCCAGCCCCACATTAGGCTCTGTGCTGACAGTGCAGAGCATGCTTGGAATTCTCTCTCTTCCTCTCTCTCGGCCCCTTCCTTGATAATGCTCTCTCTCTCTCAAAATAAATAATAAAACTTAAAAAAAAAAGACAAATCAGTGTGTGAAGCTGTATGTTTTATGCATTTAGATATCAATAATAAAAACAAAATTTGACCAATCATATTATAGAAAAAACTAACATACCTCTTTCCTTTTTAAAATTGTAATTATCTTTGATAATACAATTGTTGAAAGATGAAGAGGTGACCAGAAAGAATAAAGACCAAAAAAAAAAAAAAAAAAGAAGAGAAAATAGTTTTCTTTTTTTCTTTAAGTTTATTTATGTATTTTGAGACAGAGTGTGAGCAGGGGAGGGGCAGAGAGACAGGGAGAGAGAGAGAGAATCTCAAGCAGGTTCCGCACTGTCAGCACAGAGCCTGATGTGGGGCTCAAACTCACAAACCATGAGATCATGACCTGAGCCAAAATCAAGATTTGAACACTTCACTGACCAAGCCACCCAGGTGCCCCAACAAAATAGTTTTCTAAGGATATATCAGCTGGTTAATTAATAAACATACCTTTTGTAGATTTAGTGATGCTTGTGATATGTCAGGTTTTTTAAAAATGTGGATTTGGTTGTGATTTCTTTTGTCATCCTAAACATTCATTTTCTTTTTATTTAAAATTTTTTTTTTAACATTTATTTATTTTTGACAGAGAGACAGAGCATGAGTGGGGGATAGGGAGAGAGAGAGAGGGAGACACAGAATCTGAAGCAGGCTCCAGGTTCTGAGCTTTCAGCACAGAGCCCGATGTGGGCTCATGGACCGAACTGAGTGAGATCATGACCTGAGCTGAAGTCCGATGCTTAACTGACTGAGCCACCCAGGCTCCCCCTAAACATTCATTTTCATTTCTGATTTTGTATTTGTAATTTGTTTTTCTTTTTTGTAAGATAAAAAAAAATTACATAATTTTCAGACCTCAGAATCCTAGATTCACCCTTCTCAGAGCTCTGTTCTCTGTCAGTTAGATTCCCAGTAGTTGACTCTGCGGAGCCCCCTGCAATCCCTCTGGGGTGAGATCAGAGTAGGGGATCTCACAAAGTGACCCACAGTGCAGGGAGTGCTTGGGGGTGCTGGTTGTCCCCACAGGGCTCTCTTTTCCCAATGGAGGAACCAGAGGCTCAGGAGAGACCTCTCCATGTGGCGCTGTGCTGGCTTGGGGGAGGGGCGATGTGGTCACTTGTGTAGTGGCTCCTCTTTCCCTTCTAATGCAGTTTGCTTTGGTCTCTGTGGTGCAAGGGGTCCTTCAGCCCAAACTCCAGTGTTCTAGGAGTCCCTCAGTGGGGTTCTTGTCCATGAATAGTTGTTGGTTATTCTTCTTGTGAGGGGGAGCAAAGTCAGGAACAACCTATGTCACTGTCTTGATAATGTCACTCTCCAGAGGTCTCATTGTTGTGTCTGATAAAACCATGTTCTCTTGGGGATAACAGCTATTCTGTCTGGTCAATGTTTAATGGCCCAAGATTAAATGTTGACTTGGATCAGTCCAGGTTTAGTTGGGGAGGCAGAGATAAGCCCCCAGGGTAGAGTATCTCAAACTCCACAGAATCCTTGTGACTTTTTGGCTGACCCTCCAGCAGGCAGCTACCTGAATCAGGGTTTCTTTAAAGCCTGAGGTGAATCAGCAAAGGCAGGTACACTCTATTCCTGAGGCTGTAACCTGAGGGCTTCAGTGGAGAAATAAATGCTGGAGAACAGCTGGTTACAACTATGTTCCTAACTTTTTGTCCAAGCACGATTTTTTGCACCTGCTGGAATACTCCCCTCACAAGTAATGACACTGATCCTCTAAGTTTTGCTGAGCTGCTGGGGGGGGAGAGGCAGATATCTGTAGAAATGCTTGCAGGCCATGACTGTTCTAAGGCAAAGCAAGAAAAAGGCAAGTGAGGCTTAAAAACCCGTTCTCTTCTTAAACTTTAGCATATATCAGAATTACCAGAAAAGGTTATTGAACATAGACGGCTGGCTCCTGCTTTAAGTGCCTGATTCAGCAGGTCTGGGACTAGCCTGTAATTTGTATTTCTAATAAGTTCTTTTTTAAAATAAAATTTATTTATTATTTGAGAGAGATAGTGCAAGTAGGGGAGGGGCATAAAGAGAGGGATAGAGAGAATCCCAGGCAGGCTTGTGCCACCAGTGCAGAGTCTGACCTAGGTCTTGAACTCATGAAACCAGGAAATCATGACCTGAGCTGAAACCAAGAGTTGGAGGCCCAACCGACTGAGCCACACAGGTGTCCCTGTATTTCTAATGAGCTCTGATGCAATACCAATGCTACTGGTCTGAGCACTTTACTTGAGAACCACCGTTCCAACCCACTCTCCCATTTGCTGTGTCTGGCTTTTCTCTGCCCCAGGCTACCACTACCCGTCTTTTCCTGTGCAAATCAGTTCTCAGATGGCCTTCTTCCTGGGAGGAAGAAGACAGTTTGATAGTTCCTTAAAACCTTACTTCAAACCAAACGAAACCTCCCTTAATACCATACTTTCCTCTTGCTTCTATAATTTCCCCAGGGTTTGTTTTGAAGGATAGAGACTGAAACTGGTATTATTTCACCATCTTGGCAAAACCAGAACCCACACCTCCTTTAACCCACACCTCCTGTCTCCTTAAGTTTAATATTTACCTAAAACCCTGGTGATGAATCACCCTGGTTTTCCCAGATTAAAATGAAGTAATAGAGAAAGTACCACGTTAAACTGACTATTCTTAATCAATTAAGTAGCAACATAAAGTACACCAATACTGTGGAGTCATCACCTGAAATCATGTCCAACAGATTGCCTCTATTATAGCAAGTTCCCTCTGGAAAACACATTAAAATAAAAGGTCAGCTTGATGAAGAAGGGAGTGGCAAAAGATCATGCAGAGAAAGCAGAGCAGAGCAAAAAAAGTTTCCAAAACCAGGGATTGTGAGCCCAAAGCTTATAGTTATATGAATTTTAGACCAAGAGTTTTCAAACTATTCAATGTTTCCCTTATGATTGGAAATAAAAGTCTTTAGAATCTTGACGATGCAGCAGTATTTTAATTATATATGTAGATGTTTTAAAAAATCTATTTCCTTTTAAATAATATGTATAATAACTTGCAATAAAATAGTTTATAGTCAATGACTCACCGTAAAAGAGGAAATAGA
Organism: Neofelis nebulosa; assembly: GCF_028018385.1. Classification (NCBI taxonomy): domain Eukaryota; kingdom Metazoa; phylum Chordata; class Mammalia; order Carnivora; family Felidae; genus Neofelis; species Neofelis nebulosa. The sequence continues at coordinate 132,287,517 of NC_080782.1, forward strand.
ATATTTATTTTTTTTAATGTTTATTTTTTTATTTTTGAGACAGAGAGAGACAGAGCATGAACAGGGGGAGGGTCAGAGAGAGAGGGAGACACAGAATCTGAAGCAGGCTCCAGGCTCTGATCTGTCAGCACAGAGCCCGACGGGGCTCGAACTCACGGACTGTGAGATCATGGCCTGAGCCTAAGTTGGACGCCCAACGACTGAGCCACCCAGGCACCCCAGGAAATAGAATATTTTTTTTAAATGAAGGAAAACAAAGAGAATAATAGAAGAAAAGAAAATTATATATTAAGTAAACTCTACAGTGAGATTGGGATCTTATCAAAGGCAAACTATTGATCTTTACTTGAATATCACACACACATACAGAAGTAATACATTTCTTATCCCTAAGTGTCTAATCTGTATTTTGCTTTCCAGTGGAGTCCGCAGATTGCCCTAAGCACGCCACCTACAGGATGAGGACTAAACTGCAGATTTGTACCTAAATAAAACTAAAGTAGGAAGTGATTTTATTTATTTTTTGTTTTTTTAGAAGTGATTTTAAACTAATAGATTTTAAACTACGTACATTTATAGAGTATACGAGCAATTTTTTGGAATTGTTCTCCTGCGACCTTCTGTCCTTTTACCTCACTGTTTCAACATATAGAGGAATAGAGAACGCTGCCCTAGCTGAACAAAAAAATCTGAAATCAACAGGGCAGATTTAAAGGAGCCTTTTTTTTTCTCTTTAAATTGGTAAGAGCTGAGGATAATTTCACAGCTCCTCAGAGGCAGCTGTTGAGAGTCACAAACACAGAGCTCAGCGCCTAAGCCTGGCTGTCTTACCCCTGCTACTCTCCAAAGGAAGCCCTCCTTGCCTGTGGCCCTGTTCTCCCTGAAGAATGACTTTGAAAGATGAGTGCCAAATTACAATAATTTAAGACTTTTTAACGATTTTCTAGTAGCAGAAAATAATCCACAATTCATCTGTAGAGCAGAGTGAGGTTAACAATTCAATCACATTTTGAATCTTTGAAGGAATCTTACTCTCCTGAAATTTGCAAAAAAAAAGTCAACATGTGCTGTTTTTACAGAATTGTTAGCGCCTGAAGTTCCTAAGGAGAGCATTGTTTAAGCTAGTTCTTTGTTCACCATGTAAATTATTCCAATTCAGTGGTTCAAGAAAAATGAGCACGGTACATGCTAAACTGCAAATTCCTTAATGCAGATTTAGTAACGTAGAATCTCCCCACTGTGGTCTTGACTGTGATGAAAGTTTCCTTTGTACATGTCAGAAATGTGTGTCAAGGTATTTCGTTTATCAGGAAATGCCTTTATTTTTTAATCCGAAAAGCCAAAGAAAGAGCCTCAAATCCACAGTGAGCAGCTCTCTTTTTGAGAGGATGTTTTTATTAGGCATATGGTGACAATCCTCAGCCACAACAGAGAAAAAGACAGCTTTTGGAGGTGCAGCAGGGTTTGGGAAGTATGAAGGTGCCAGAGAAAATCACTGGAATATGTCACTTGTTTTGCAACTTTCTGTGCCCACCTTTAATTTGCAGGACTCTGTGTCCTTGGAGGGAATTATTCTTTGTGGACTCATTTCAAAAGTTTCTCTGTACACGAAGGCTTCAGCTCCCCATGGTGTCATGAAAAGAGACTGAATAGGCTGTACTTTCACCTGAATAGGCGCCGAAAACAACAACAAAAACCTCTGTGATGAAAACAACAAATTGCACAGTGCCTGCTGCATTTAAGATGCCACCATTCTCTGAAGGAAGATGTTCTGAATGCTCAAGAACAATTTTGCAACATAAATAACTTGTTCACTGAGATAGCAACTATGCATATATTTTTCAGCCAAGCAGGGAATGTGTGAGTGAGAGGGAAAGAGTGTACTCCTCTGCTTCTTCCTTCTTGGGAAACAGACAAGAAGCCCTCTGATGAAACTGCAAATTCAAAGAAAAACAGTAACTATTGTTCCATTCCCTCAGGGCAACATATCCATGTGTTAGTTAAGGATTTCTGAATCCACAGTACCTTTATTCAAAGAACGCTCAGTGTCTTAACTGACTTTCTAGTGTTGTGCATAATCAGTTGGGAAGATAATCAGTTGAGAATACAATTTAAGAGCCAAGGCTCCCATCAGAGTGATCTGGGGGTAAAATCCCACAAAGACAAATGACATTCTTGAGCTAATTCTTTCTCTTCTCTGAGAATTATGTTCCTTGTCTATGAAATGAGGCTTGACAAAGTTTTCTCTAAGATCCATTTTAGTTTGAATATGGCATCTAAGAAATCACCCCTTAAAAAGGCACAAAAAGATCACTGTAATTGCACATGATGCCATTTTCTTTTCTACCTCTGGTTTCAGGTTGAGGCAGCATTTTGGTGAGGAGAGCTGAGCCGAGTTGCGCATGCCTGTGCCTGACTATTGGTACCTCCCCCTGCCAGCTGTATAATCCTGGGAAAGTTGTCTAACAGGTCTAAGTCTCAGTTTTCCCACCTGGAAAATGGGAGAGGAAAACACCTTCCCTTATAAGGGTAGTTGTGAGGATTAAATATGTTAATCCCAGTGATGGCTTGCAAAAGAACCATGAACATGTGAATATTCATATATAACACTCCAAAAAAAAAAATTTTTTTTTTAAATAACATTTTACTCTTAGAAATGCATTTACTCTTAAGGAGATCAAAGACATAGGCCCAGCCATTTTCACATTTGGCTCTCAGCATTGATCCACATGCTTTTAGATCCTTTCAGAAGCCTGTAACCATTTCAGTTTACACAATTGTTAGCAATAAAAATCGATTCTGTTCCCTGAACTTTTCTCTCACTACTATTGCTTCAGATCTTCGTTTCTCTCATCTTCACAGTGAAACAGCATGGAGAATACTATAGATTTCACCCATTATGATACCATTATGATTATGATTATAATACCAGAGAGATCTTTGATTTCATCAGGCATCCTTCATTTTATTTTTATTTTATTATTTTTTTTTCCAAGATTTTATTTTTAAGTAATCTCTATACCCAAACTGTGGCTTGAACTCACAACCCTGAGATCGAGAGTCACATGCTCCACCGACTAAGCCACCCAGGCATCTCACATCCTCCATTTTGAAAACAAATAGTATTCAGCAAGATTTTAATCATTCTTTTTTTCCCCCCCAGGGGAAAAGATTCTTCATATGCTGCCTGTTTTTTTTTAAAGTGTTTATTTATTTATTTGGGGTGGGGGAGGAATGAGCAGGGGAGAGGCAGGAGAGAGAATCCCAAGCAGGCTCAGCACTTTCAGCACAGAACTCGATCTCACCAACCGTGAGATGATGGCCTGAGCCCCAAATCAAGAGCCGGACACTTAACTGACTAAGCCAACGAGGCGCCACTGCCAATTTTTTTTTTTAACTGAGAAGAGAAGAAACATTCCTATAAAAATTATTTTTTCATCAAGAAAAGGAGTAGGACAAAAATGTTGGAGGTCAGGTGAGGGAAAGAATAAGTCTGTGAGCAAGAAGTCTGTCTAGTGTGTCTGAGAGTGAGAAGGAGAAATTGGAAGGAGAACTATAGGCACAGAGAAGGGAACAGATTGAGAAACTAATTTTAAGCAGAATCAACTAAAGGGAAATAGAAGATTTGAAAAAAAAAATAAGAGAGTGGGCACCAAAAAGAGAAAGTCTGATAAAGAGTAAAGACAGATAAGAAAAAATTCATAGCATTTCATGTATATGACAAATTCAAACACTTGTGAATAGAAATGCCAAGAGAAGCACCAAAGAAGGACCTTAATGAAAGATTCTCATCACCCACATGAAATGGAGATCCTTCTCCCTAACCTTTATTTATTTAATTTTTTGGGGTAGAGTGTGTTTATTCTCAAATTTCTAAAACTTATTACCCTCTTGTACTGCTTTCTCATTCCTTTTATAATTATTATTAAGGCTAAATAATTCATCACAATATAAATATATGTACTGTTCTTAAGTATTTTCCCCTCTTCCACACCAAAGAGGTAAACCACCATTCAAATGATCTGTGCGAATTACCTAACGTGGTGTACCAAGAAAATGTGCTTAGATTTCTGTGTCTATCAGTATGACACTGTAGATACCTCAAATATCATATTCCCTGAACACAAATAAAAATTATGGAAAATAAATATTAATGCATGTAAACTGTCCCCAGAGCTGGCAAGAAACTAAGAAATAAGCATTTTTGGTGACTGTGGGATCTCCCCTGCTTCACGGAGTACATTGGCTCTCATTGTCTCCCAATCCCGATGACCCTTCCCCCAAAGCCCCTCAGTGAGATGGTTTGATTCCACCACCCCTCCACTCCAAAAGAAGAAATAGGGGTGAAAAGTGAAGCGAAAGAGGGGATTTATAGAGGTAAGTAAGTGTTCACCAATTGGCTTTCACCTGGAGGCGACTGCTCACCCCTGGTGACACTGAGTTTCTGTTTTGCTATCGCGGGGATAGTGGACCAAAGACAAATCCTGTTAACTACAAGATGGGAAATCAGGATCGTCTATGTGAAGCTGGGACTCTAAAGGGCTATAGCCTCAGTGCAAAGGTGAACCGCACACACAAGCACATTGCAGATGAAATCTGCCTGTTTTTGTGGACACAGGAACAAAAAGAAATCCCCCTTGATAACATGAACCAAAAAAACTGACCAAAATGATTTATAATCCAAGTGCCAAAGGGGAGATCGATCAGTAATGAACTGTTATTAGTTGTTACTTAAAAAAAAAATCCATCATCTTGCCAAAATAAAGGGAGCAATGTCAAGATTGTAGAGGAGGCAGGAATATTGAAAGAAAATGTTCCTTTTATTGAAATTTGGAGACACTAAGTCCCGCAGCAGGGTATTGGCTCTTTGTATTAGTGTGTGGATAAAACACAAGGACACAGGCAGGAAATACACATTTTTGGAGGGACCAAAACTAGTTTAATTAATGCCTTGCAATGACAGAGATTGCAGGTTCTTACTTGGGCGTCCGTTAGATGCAAGGCTCACTGAAGGGCCTGCCCATTCATTACTGAGAGGAAAAAAAAAATCATCCTTTCCTGACTTCTCCATGGGAGGCATGGAATTTGAATGCCAGAGAGTCTTTATTCCCTCTTACTCTAACTTCCCTATGTCTGATCCTCCATAGAAAAAAAAATGGCCATAGCAATTCCTACATTTATAGAGCATCTCTGGAGTATCGGCTCTGAAGCTGGCATTCAAATAAGGCAACAGAGAAAAGAATGAGATATGCTCTGAGCCCAGGAGGAGCTCAGTATAGGAGCAACAAGAATGTAGACTGAAGATTTAATGCATAATAGGGAAACTTGAGATGCAACAGAGGTTTGGAATGGCAAGTGTGGTAGGAAAACAGGGGGCAGAGCAATTAGTTTTGATGAAGAGTGGTTGTTTCTCAGCTGATCAGAGGAAGGTGGCCTTAAGAACAGGAGTAGAAGAATTTTGTTCAGTGAGTTAAGAACAGAATGGTATTCCAGCATGAGACATACCACGGGAAAAGGCACAAAGACATTAAAAGGACT